>NW_026776384.1:0-62354 GCF_030936135.1 Gavia stellata | reverse complement strand
TTTCAGCGGCAGAGCAAGTGAACGTTGGAACTTTCAGCAATGTAAATAAGTTCCGAGCCCAAGTGTTTGTGGTTCGTTTGAGAGGTTAGCAGTGGGAGAAGAGGACCAGCAACAGGTTTCAGGGCTGGCCCCTTTAGTGTAGGAGCAATCGCCGGAGGTTCGCAATATCGGTGTGGATTTCTGGCCAGATTCAGCAGCAGAGCAAGTGAACGTTGGAACTTTCAGCAATCTAAATAACTTCGGAACCCAAGTGTTTGTGGTTCGTTTGAGAGGTTACCAGTGGGAGAAGAAATCCAGCAAGAGCTTTCAGTGCTGGCACCTTTACTGTAGGAGCAATCGCCGGACGTTCGCAATATCGGCGTAGAGCTCTGGCCAGATTCAGCAGCAGAGCAAGTTAACGTTGGAACTTTCAGCAATCTAAACAAGTTCCAAGCCCAAGTGTTTGTTCTTCAATTGAGAGGTTACCAGTGGGAGAAGAGGACCAGCAAGAGCTTTCAGGGCTGGCAGCTTTAGTGTAGGAGCAATCGCCGGACGTTCGCAATATCGGTGTGGATTTCTGGCCAGATTCAGCAGCAGAGCAAGTGAACGTTGGAACTTTTACCAGCCTAAACAAGTTCAGAGCCCAGGTGTTTGTGGTTCATTTGAGAGGTTACCAATGGGAGATGAGGACCAGCAAGAGCTTTCAGGGCTGGCACCTTTAGTGTAGGAGCAATTACTGGACGTTCGCAATATCGGTGTGGAGTTCTGGCCAAATTCAGCAGCAGAGCAAGTGAACGTTGGAACTTTTACCAGCCTAAACACGTTCAGAGCACAGGTGTTTTTGGTTCGTTTGAGAGGTTACCAGTGGGAGAAGAAATGCAGCAAGACCTTTCAGTGCTGGCACATTTAGTGTAGGAGCAATCGCCGGACGTTCGCAATATCGGTGTGGATTTCTGGCCAGATTCAGCAGCAGAGCAAGTGAACGTTGGAACTTTCAGCAATCTAAATAAGTTCCGAGCCAAGGTGTTTGTGGTTCGTTTGAGAGGTTACCAGTGGGAGGAGAGGACCAGCAAGAGCTTTCAGGGCTGGCCCCTTTAGTGTAGGAGCAATCGCCGGACGTTCGCAATATCGGTGTGGAGTTCTGGCCAGATTCAGCAGTAGAGCAAGTGAACGTTGGAACTTTCAGCAATCTAAATAAGTTCCGAGCCAAGGTGTTTGTGGTTCGTTTGAGAGGTTGCCAGTGGGACATGAGGACCGGCAACAGCTTTCAGGGCTGGCACCTTTAGTGTAGGAGCAATTACTGGACGTTCGCAATATCGGTGTGGAGTTCTGGCCAGATTCAGCAGCAGAGCAAGTGAACGTTGGAACTTTCAGCAGCCTAAACAAGTTCAGAGGCCAAGTGTTTGTGGTTCGTTTGAGAGGTCACCAGTGGGAGAAGAGGACCAGCAACAGCTTTCAGTGCTGGCACCTTTAGTGTAGGAGCAATCGCCGGACGTTCACAATATCGGTGTGGATTTCTGGCCAGATTCAGCAGCAGAGCAAGTGAACGTTGGAACTTTTACCAGCCTAAACAAGTTCAGAGCCCAAGTGTTTGTGGTTCGTTTGAGAGGTTGCCAGTGGTAGATGAGGACCGGCAACAGCTTTCAGGGCTGGCACCTTTAGTGTAGGAGCAATTACTGGACGTTTGCAATATCGGTGTGTATTTCTGGCCAGATTCAGCAGCAGAGCAAGTGAACGTTGGAACTTTTAGCAATGTAAACAAGTTCAGAGCCCAGGTGTTTGTGGTTCATTTGAGAGGTTACCAATGGGAGATGAGGACCAGCAACAGCTTTCAGTTCTGGCCCCTTTAGTGTAGGAGCAATCGCTGGACGTTCGCAATTTCACTCTCGAGCTCTGACGTGAATTAGCGATAGGAAGCGAGCGATGAGACGTTTGGACCTTTAAGTGTTTAAACAAGTTCAGAGGCCAAGTGTTTGTGCTTCGTTTGAGAGGTTACCAGTGGGAGATGAGGACCAGCAAGAGCTTTCAGGGCTGGCACCTTTAGTGTAGGAGCAATCGCCGGACGTTCGCAATATCGGTGTGGAGTTCTGGCCATATTCAGCAGCAGAGCAAGTGAACGTTGGAACTTTTACCAGCCTAAACACGTTCAGAGCACAGGTGTTTGTGGTTCGTTTGAGAGGTTACCAGTGGGAGAAGAAATCCAGCAAGAGCTTTCAGTGGTGGCACCTTTAGTGTAGGAGCAATCGCCGGACGTTCGCAATATCGGTGTGCGGTTCTGGCCAGATTCAGCAGCAGAGCAAGTGAACGTTGGAACTTTCAGCAATCTAAGTAATTTCAGAGCCCAAGTGTTTGTGGTTCGTTTGAGAGGTTACCAGTGGGAGAAGAGGACCAGCAAGAGCTTTCAGGGCTGGCACCTTTAGTGTAGGAGCAATCGCTGGACGTTCGCAATATCGGTGTGGAGTTCTGGCCAGATTCAGCAGCAGAGCAAGTGAACGTTGGAACTTTTACCAGCCTAAACAAGTTCAGAGCCCAGGTGTTTGTGGTTCGTTTGAGAGGTTGCCAGTGGGAGATGCGGACCAGCAACAGGTTTCAGGGCTGGCCCCTTTAGTGTAGGAGCAATCGCCGGACGTTCGCAATATTGGTGTGGAGTTCTGGCCAGATTCAGCAGCAGAGCAAGTGAACGTTGGAACTTTCAGCAATGTAAATAAGTTCCGAGCCCAAGTGTTTGTGGTTCGTTTGAGAGGTTACCAGTGGGAGAAGAGGACCAGCAAGAGCTTTCAGGGCTGGCACCTTTAGTGTAGGAGCAATCGCCGGACGTTCACAATATCGGTGTGGATTTCTGGCCATATTCAGCAGCAGAGCAAGTGAACGTTGGAGCTTTCAGCAATGTAAACATGTTGCAAGCCCAAGTGTTTGTGGTTCGTTTGAGAGGTTACCAGTGGGAGAAGAGGACCAGCAACAGCTTTCAGTGTTGTCCCCTTTAGTGTAGGAGCAATCGCCGGACGTTCACAATATCGGTGTGGATTTCTGGCCTGATTCAGCAGCAGAGCAAGTGAACGTTGGAACTTTCAGCAATGTAAACAAGTTCCGAGCCCAGGTGTTTGTGGTTCATTTGAGAGGTTACCAGTGGGAGATGAGGACCAGCAAGAGCTTTCAGGGCTGGCACCTTTAGTGTAGTAGCAATCGCCGGACGTTCGCAATATCGGTGTGGATTTCTGGCCATATTCAGCAGCAGAGCAAGTGAACGTTGGAACTTTTCGGATTCTAAACAAGTTCCGAGCCCAAGTGTTTGTGGTTCGTTTGAGAGGTTACCAGTGGGAGAAGAGGACCAGCAAGAGCTTTCAGTGCTGGCACCTTTAGTGTAGGAGCTATCGCCGGACGTTCGCAATATCGGTGTGGATTTCTGGCCAGATTCAGCAGCAGAGAAAGTGAACGTTGGAACTTTTAGCAATGTAAACAAGTTCTGAGCCAAAGTGTTTGTGGTTCGTTTGAGAGGTTACCAGTGGGAGATGAGGACCAGCAAGAGCTTTCAGGGCTGGCACCTTTAGTGTAGGAGCAATCGCCGGACGTTCGCAATATCGGTGTGGAGATCTGGCCATATTCAGCAGCAGATCAAGTGAACGTTGGATCTTTCAGCAATGTAAATAAGTTCCGAGCCCAAGTGTTTGTGGTTCGTTTGAGAGGTTGCCAATGGGAGATGATGACCGGCAACAGCTTTTAGGCGTGGCATCTTTAGTGTAGGAGCAATTCCTGGACGTTCGCAATATCGGTGTGGAGTTCTGGCCAGATTCAGCAGCAGAGCAAGTGAACGTTGGAACTTTTAGCAGCCTAAACAAGGTTAGAGCCCAGGTGTTTGTGGTTCGTTTGAGAGGTTACCAGTGGGAGGTGAGGACCAGCAAGAGCTTTCAGGGCTGGCCCCTTTAGTGTAGGAGCAATCGCCGGACGTTCGCAATATCGGTGTGGATTTCTGTCCAGATTCAGCAGCAGAGCAAGTGAACTTTGGAACTTTCAGCAATATAAGTAAGTTCCGAGCCCAAGTGTTTGTGGTTCGTTTGAGAGGTTACCAGTGGGAGAAGAGGACCAGCAACAGGTTTCAGGGCTGGCCCCTTTAGTGTAGAAGCAATCGCCGGACGTTCGCAATATCGGTGTGGATTACTGGCCAGATTCAGCAGCAGAGCAAGTGAACGTTGGAACTTTTACCAGCCTAAACAAGTTCAGAGCTCAGGTGTTTGTGGTACGTTTGAGAGGTTACCAGTGGGACAAGAGGCCCAGCAAGATCTTTCTGGGCTGGACCCTTTAGTGTAGGAGCAATCGCTGGACGTTCGCAATTTCACTCTCGAGCTCGGACGTGAATTAGCGAGAGGAAGCGATGAGACGTTTGGACCTTTAAGTGTTTAAACAATTGCCGAGCCCAAGTGCTTCGTTTGAGAGGTTACCAGTGGGAGAAGAGGCCCAGCAACAGGATTCAGGGCTGGCACCTTTAGTGTAGGAGCAATCGCCGGATGTTCGCAATATCGGTGCGGATTTCTGGCCAGATTCAGCAGCAGAGCAAGTGAACGTTGAAACTTTCAGCAATGTAAATAAGTTCCGAGCCCAAGTGTTTGTGGTTCGTTTGAGAGGTTACCAGTGGGAGAGGAGGACCAGCAACAGGTTTCAGGACTGGCCCCTTTAGTGTAGGAGCAATCGCTGGACGTTCGCAATATCGGTGTGGAGTTCTGGCAAGATTCAGCAGCAGAGCAAGTGAACGTTGGAACTTTTAGCAATGTAAACAAGTTCCGAGCCCAAGTGTTTGTGGTTCGTTTGAGAGATTACCAGTGGGAGATGAGGACCAGCAAGAGCTTTCAGGGCTGGCACCTTTAGTGTAGTAGCAATCGCCGGACGTTCGCAATATCGGTGTGGAGTTCTGGCCAGATTCAGCAGCAGAGGAAGTGAACGTTGGAACTTTTACCAGCCTAAACAAGTTCAGAGCCCAGGTGTTTGTGGTTCGTTTGAGAGGTTGCCAGTGGGAGATGAGGAGCCTCAAGAGGTTTCAGGGCTGGCACCTTTAGTGTAGGAGCAATCGCCGGACGTTCGCAATATCGGTGTGGATTTCTGGCCAGATTCAGCAGCAGAGCAAGTGAACGTTGGAACTTTTAGCAATGTAAACAAGTTCCGAGGCCAAGTGTCTGTGGTTCGTTTGAGAGGTTACCAGTGGGAGATGAGGACCAGCAAGAGCTTTCAGGGCTGGCACCTTTAGTGTAGTAGCAATCGCCGGACGTTCGCAATATCGGTGTGGAGTTCTGGCCAGATTCAGCAGCAGAGGAAGTGAACGTTGGAACTTTCAGCAATGTAAACAAGTTCCGAGCCCAAGTGTTTGTGGTTCGTTTGAGAGGTTACCAGTGGGAGAAGAGGATAGGCAGCAGCTTTCAGGGCTGGCACCTTTAGTGTAGGAGCAATCGCTGGACGTTCGCAATATCGGTGTGGATTTCTGGCCAGATTCAGCAGCTGAGCAAGTGAATGTTGGAAGTTTTACAGCCTAAAACAAGTTCAGAGCCCAGGTGTTTGTGGTTCGTTTGAGAGGTTACCAGTGGGAGAAGAGGCCCAGCAAGAGCTTTCAGGGCTGGCACCTTTAGTGTAGGAGCAATCGCCGGACGTTCGCAATATCGGTGTAGAGGTCTGGCCAGATTCAGCAGCAGAGCAAGTGAACGTTGGAACTTTTAGCAGCCTAAACAAGTTCCGAGCCCAGGTGTTTGTGGTACGTTTGAGAGGTTGCCAGTGGGAGAAGAGGACCAGCAACAGGTTTCAGGGCTGGCACCTTTAGTGTAGGAGCAATCGCCGGATGTTCGCAATATCGGTGTGGATTTCTGGCCAGATTCAGCAGCAGAGCAAGTGAACGTTGGAAATTTTAGCAATGTAAACAAGTTCCGAGCCCAAGTGTTTGTGGTTCGTTTCAGAGGTTACCAGTGGGAGATGAGGACCAGCAAGAGCTTTCAGTGCTGGCCCCTTTAGTGTAGGAGCAATCGCCGGAATTTCGCAATATCGGTGTGGATTTCTGGCCAGATTCAGCAGCAGAGCAAGTGAACGTTGGAACTTTCAGCAACCTAAGTAAGTTCCGAGCCCAAGTGTTTGTGGTTCGTTTGAGAGGTTACCAGTGGGAGAAGAAATCCAGGAAGAGCTTTCAGTGCTGGCACCTTTAGTGTAGGAGCAATCGCCGGACGTTCGCAATATCGGCGTGGAGCTCTGGCCAGATTCAGCAGCAGAGCAAGTGAACGTTGGAACTTTTAGCAGCCTAAACAAGGTTAGAGCCCAGGTGTTTGTGTTTCGTTTGAGAGGTTACCAGTGGGAGGTGAGGACCAGCAAGAGCTTTCAGGGCTGGCCCCTTTAGTGTAGGAGCAATCGCCGGACGTTCGCAATATCGGTGTGGATTTCTGTCCAGATTCAGCAGCAGAGCAAGTGAACTTTGGAACTTTCAGCAATCTAAGTAAGTTCCGAGCCCAAGTGTTTGTGGTTCGTTTGAGAGGTTACCAGTGGGAGAAGAGGACCAGCAACAGGTTTCAGGGCTGGCCCCTTTAGTGTAGAAGCAATTGCCGGACGTTCGCAATATCGGTGTGGATTTCTGGCCAGATTCAGCAGTAGAGGAAGTGAACGTTGGAACTTTCAGCAATCTAAACAAGTTCCAAGCCCAAGTGTTTGTGCTTCATTTGAGAGGTTACCAGTGGGAGAAGAGGCCCAGCAACAGCTTTCAGGGCTGGCCCCTTTAATGTAGGAGCAACCGCCGGACGTTCGCAATATCGGTGTGGAGTTCTGGCCAGATTCAGCAGCAGACAAGTGAACGTTGGAACTTTTACCAGCCTAAACAAGTTCCGAGCCCAGGTGTTTGTGGTACGTTTGAGAGGTTAGCAGTGGGAGAAGAGGACCAGCAACAGGTTTCAGGGCTGGCACCTTTAGTGTAGGAGCAATCGCCGGATGTTCGCAATATCGGTGTGGATTTCTGGCCAGATTCAGCAGCAGAGCAAGTGAACGTTGGAACTTTTAGCAATGTAAACAAGTTCCGAGCCCAAGTGTTTGTGGTTCGTTTCAGAGGTTACCAGTGGGAGATGAGGACCAGCAAGAGCTTTCAGTGCTGGCCCCTTTAGTGTAGTAGCAATCGCCGGACGTTCGCAATATCGGTGTGGATTTCTGGCCAGATTCAGCAGCAGAGCAAGTGAACGTTGGAACTTTCAGCAACCTAAGTAAGTTCCGAGCCCAAGTGTTTGTGGTTCGTTTGAGAGGTTACCAGTGGGAGATGAGGCCCAGCAACAGGTTTCAGGGCTGGCCCCTTTAGTGTATAAGCAATCGCCAGACGTTCCCAATATCGGTGTGGATTTCTGGCCAGATTCAGCAGCAGAGGAAGTGAACGTTGGAACTTTCAGCAATCTAAACAAGTTCCAAGCCTAAGTGTTTGTGGTTCGTTTGAGAGGTTACCAGTGCTAGAAGGGGCCCAGCAACAGGTTTCAGGGCTGGCCCCTTTAGTGTAGGAGCAATCGCCGGACGTTCGCAATATCGGTGTGGAGTTCTGGCCAGATTCAGCAGCAGAGCAAGTGAACGTTGGAACTTTTAGCAATCTAAACAAGTTCAGAGCCCAGGTGTTTGTGGTACGTTTGAGAGGTTAGCACTGGGAGATGAGGACCAGCAACAGGTTTCAGGGCTGGCCCCTTTAGTGTAGTAGCAATCGCCGGACGTTCGCAATATCGGTGTGGAGTTCTGGCCAGATTCAGCAGCAGAGCAAGTGAACGTTGGAACTTTCAGCAATCTAAATAAGTTCCGAGCCCAAGTGTTTGTGGTTCGTTTGAGAGGTTACCAGTGGGAGAAGAAATCCAGGAAGAGCTTTCAGTGCTGGCACCTTTAGTGTAGGAGCAATCGCCGGACGTTCGCAATATCGGCGTGGAGCTCTGGACAGATTCAGCAGCAGAGCAAGTGAACGTTGGAACTTTAAGCAATCTAAACAAGTTCATAGGCCAAGTGCTTGTGTTTCGTTTGAGAGGTTACCAGTGGGAGATGAGGACCAGCAAGAGCTTTCAGGGCTGGCCCCTTTAGTGTAGGAGCAATTACTGGACGTTCGCAATATCGGTGTGGATTTCTGTCCAGATTCAGCAGCAGAGCAAGTGAAGGTTGGAACTTTCAGCAATCTAAGTAAGTTCCGAGCCCAAGTCTTTGTGGTTCGTTTGAGAGGTTACCAGTGGGAGAAGAGGACCAGCAGCAGGTTTCAGGGCTGGCCCCTTTAGTGTAGGAGCAATCGCCGGACGTTCGCAATATCGGTGTGGAGTTCTGGCCAGATTCAGCAGCAGAGCAAGTGAACATTGGAACTTTTACCAGCGTAAACAAGTTCAGAGCCCAAGTGTTTGTGGTTCATTTGAGAGGTTACCAGTGGGAGAAGAGGACCAGCAACAGGTTTCAGGGCTGGCCCCTTTAGTGTAGGAGCAATCGCCGGACGTTCGCAATATCGGTGTGGATTTCTGGCCAGATTCAGCAGCAGAGCAAGTGAACGTTGGAACTTTTACCAGCCTAAACAAGTTCAGAGCCCAGGTGTTTGTGGTTCGTTTGAGAGGTTACCAGTGGGAGATGAGGACCAGCAAGAGCTTTCAGGGCTGGCCCCTTTAGTGTAGGAGCAATCGCCGGACGTTCGCAATATCGGTGTGGATTTCTGGCCAGATTCAGCAGCAGAGCAAGTGAACGTTGGACCTTTTACCGGCCTAAACAAGTTCAGAGCCCAGGTGTTTGTGGTTCGTTTGAGAGTTTACCAGTGGGAGAAGAGGTCCAACAACAGGTTTCAGGGCTGGCACCTTTAGTGTAGGAGCAATCGCCGGACGTTCGCAATATTGGTGTGGATTTCTGGCCAGATTCAGCAGCAGAGCAAGTGAACTTTGGAACTTTCAGCAATGTAAATAAGTTCCGAGCCCAAGTGTTTATGGTTCGTTTTAGAGTTTACCAGTGGGAGAAGAGGACCAGCAACAGGTTTCAGGGCTGGCCCCTTTAGTGTAGGAGCAATCGCCGGACGTTCGCAATATCGGTGTGGATTTCTGGCCAGATTCAGCAGCAGAGCAAGTGAACGTTGGAAATTTTAGCAATGTAAACAAGTTCAGAGGCCAAGTGTTTGTGGTTCGTTTGAGAGGTTACCAGTGGGAGAAGAGGACCAGCAACAGGTTTCAGGGCTGGCACCTTTAGTGTAGGAGCAATCGCCGGACGTTCACAATATCGGTGTGGAGTTCTGGCCAGATTCAGCAGCAGAGCAAGTGAACGTTGGAACTTTTACCAGCCTAAGAAAGTTCAGAGTCCAGTCGTTTGTGGTTCGTTTGAGAGGTTACCAGTGGGAGAAGAGGCCCAGCAAGAGCTTTCAGTGCTGGCCCCTTTAGTGTAGGAGCAATCGCCGGACGTTCGCAATATCGGTGTGGATTTCTGGCCAGATTCAGCAGCAGAGCAAGTGAACGTTGGAACTTTTAGCAGCCTAAACAAGTTCAGAGCCCAGGTGTTTGTGGTTCGTTTGAGAGGTTGCCAGTGGGAGATGATGACCGGCAACAGCTTTTAGGCGTGGCATCTTTAGTGTAGGAGCAATTCCTGGACGTTCGCAATATCGGTGTGGAGTTCTGGCCAGATTCAGCAGCAGAGCAAGTGAACGTTGGAACTTTTAGCAGCCTAAACAAGGTTAGAGCCCAGGTGTTTGTGGTTCGTTTGAGAGGTTACCAGTGGGAGGTGAGGACCAGCAAGAGCTTTCAGGGCTGGCCCCTTTAGTGTAGGAGCAATCGCCGGACGTTCGCAATATCGGTGTGGATTTCTGTCCAGATTCAGCAGCAGAGCAAGTGAACTTTGGAACTTTCAGCAATCTAAGTAAGTTCCGAGCCCAAGTGTTTGTGGTTCGTTTGAGAGGTTACCAGTGGGAGAAGAGGACCAGCAACAGGTTTCAGGGCTGGCACCTTTAGTGTAGAAGCAATTGCCGGACGTTCGCAATATCGGTGTGGATTTCTGGCCAGATTCAGCAGTAGAGGAAGTGAACGTTGGAACTTTCAGCAATCTAAACAAGTTCCAAGCCGAAGTGTTTGTGCTTCATTTGAGAGGTTACCAGTGGGAGAAGAGGCCCAGCAACAGCTTTCAGGGCTGGCACCTTTAGTGTAGGAGCAATCGCCGGACGTTCGCAATATCGGTGTGGATTTCTGGCCAGATTCAGCAGCAGAGCAAGTGAACATTGGAACTTTTATCAGTGTAAACAAGTTCCGAGCCCAAGTGTTTTTGGTTCGTTTGAGAGGTTACCAGTGAGAGAAGAGGCCCAGCAAGATCTTTCCGGGCTGGCCCCTTTAGTGTAGTAGCAATCGCCGGACGTTCGCAATATCGGTGTGGATTTCTGGCCAGATTCAGCAGCAGAGCAAGTGAACGTTGGAACTTTTACCAGCCTAAACAAGTTCAGAGCCCAGGTGTTTGTGGTTCGTTTGAGAGGTTACCAGTGGGAGATGAGTACCAGCAATAGCTTTCAGGGCTGGCACCTTTAGTGTAGTAGCAATCGCCGGACGTTCGCAATATCGGTGTGGAGTTCTGGCCAGATTCAGCAGCAGAGCAAGTGAACGTTGGAACTTTTACCAGCCTAAACAAGTTCAGAGCCCAGGTGTTTGTGGTTCGTTTGAGAGGTTGCCAGTGGGAGATGATGACTGGCAACAGCTTTTAGGGGTGGCACCTTTAGTTTAGGAGCAATCGCCGGACGTTCGCAATATCGGTGTGGAGTTCTGGCCAGATTCAGCAGCAGAGCAAGTGAACGTTGGAACTTTAAGCAATCTAAACAAGTTCATAGGCCAAGTGCTTGTGTTTCGTTTGAGAGGTTACCAGTGGGAGATGAGGACCAGCAAGAGCTTTCAGGGCTGGCCCCTTTAGTGTAGGAGCAATTACTGGACGTTCGCAATATCGGTGTGGATTTCTGTCCAGATTCAGCAGCAGAGCAAGTGAAGGTTGGAACTTTCAGCAATCTAAGTAAGTTCCGAGCCCAAGTCTTTGTGGTTCGTTTGAGAGGTTACCAGTGGGAGAAGAGGACCAGCAGCAGGTTTCAGGGCTGGCCCCTTTAGTGTAGGAGCAATCGCCGGACGTTCGCAATATCGGTGTGGAGTTCTGGCCAGATTCAGCAGCAGAGCAAGTGAACATTGGAACTTTTACCAGCGTAAACAAGTTCAGAGCCCAAGTGTTTGTGGTTCATTTGAGAGGTTACCAGTGGGAGAAGAGGACCAGCAACAGGTTTCAGGGCTGGCCCCTTTAGTGTAGGAGCAATCGCCGGACGTTCGCAATATCGGTGTGGATTTCTGGCCAGATTCAGCAGCAGAGCAAGTGAACGTTGGAACTTTTACCAGCCTAAACAAGTTCAGAGCCCAGGTGTTTGTGGTTCGTTTGAGAGGTTACCAGTGGGAGATGAGGACCAGCAAGAGCTTTCAGGGCTGGCCCCTTTAGTGTAGGAGCAATCGCCGGACGTTCGCAATATCGGTGTGGATTTCTGGCCAGATTCAGCAGCAGAGCAAGTGAACGTTGGACCTTTTACCGGCCTAAACAAGTTCAGAGCCCAGGTGTTTGTGGTTCGTTTGAGAGTTTACCAGTGGGAGAAGAGGTCCAACAACAGGTTTCAGGGCTGGCACCTTTAGTGTAGGAGCAATCGCCGGACGTTCGCAATATTGGTGTGGATTTCTGGCCAGATTCAGCAGCAGAGCAAGTGAACTTTGGAACTTTCAGCAATGTAAATAAGTTCCGAGCCCAAGTGTTTATGGTTCGTTTTAGAGTTTACCAGTGGGAGAAGAGGACCAGCAAAATGTTTCAGGGCTGGCCCCTTTAGTGTAGGAGCAATCGCCGGACGTTCGCAATATCGGTGTGGATTTCTGGCCAGATTCAGCAGCAGAGCAAGTGAACGTTGGAACTTTTAGCAATGTAAACAAGTTCAGAGGCCAAGTGTTTGTGGTTCGTTTGAGAGGTTACCAGTGGGAGAAGAGGACCAGCAACAGGTTTCAGGGCTGGCCCCTTTAGTGTAGGAGCAATTGCCGGACGTTCGCAATATCGGCGTGGATTTCTGGCCAGATTCAGCAGCAGAGCAAGTGAACGTTGGAACTTTCAGCAATGTAAACAAGTTCAGAGCCCAAGTGTTTGTGTTTTGTTTGAGAGGTTACCAGTGGGAGAAGAGGACCAGCAACAGGTTTCAGGGCTGGCCCCTTTAGTGTAGGAGCAATCGCCGGACTTTCGCAATATCGGTGTGGAGTTCTCGCCAGATTCAGCAGCAGAGCAAGTGAACTTTGGAACTTTCAGCAATCTAAGTAAGTTACGAGCCCAAGTATTTGTGGTTCGTTTGAGAGGTTACCAGTGGGAGATGAGGACCAGCAACAGGTTTCAGTGCTGGCCCCTTTAGTGTAGGAGCAATCGCCGGACGTTCGCAATATCGGTGTGGAGTTCTGGCCAGATTCAGCAGCAGAGCAAGTGAACGTTGGAACTTTCAGCAATCTAAGTAAGTTACGAGCCCAAGTATTTGTGGTTCGTTTGAGAGGTTACCAGTGGGAGATGAGGACCAGCAAGAGCTTTCAGGGCTGGCAACTTTAGTGTAGGAGCAATCGCCGGACGTTCGCAATTTCGGTGTTGAGCTCTGGCCAGATTGAGCAGGAGAGGCTGTGTACGTTGGAAGTTTTAGCAGTGTAAACAAGTTCCGAGCCCAAGTGTTTGTGGTTCGTTTGAGAGGTTACCAGTGGGAGAAGAGGACCAGCAAGAGCTTTCAGGGCTGGCCCCTTTAGTGTAGGAGCAATCGCTGGACGTTCGCAATATCGGTGTGGATTTCTGGCCAGATTCAGCAGCAGAGCAAGTGAACGTTGGAACTTTTACCAGCCTAAACAAGTTCAGAGCCCAGGTGTTTGTGGTTCGTTTGAGAGGTTACCAGTGGGAGATGAGTACCAGCAATAGCTTTCAGGGCTGGCACCTTTAGTGTAGTAGCAATCGCCGGACGTTCGCAATATCGGTGTGGAGTTCTGGCCAGATTCAGCAGCAGAGCAAGTGAACGTTTGAACTTTTACCAGGCTAAACAAGTTCAGAGCCCAGGTGTTTGTGGTTCGTTTGAGAGGTTGCCAGTGGGAGATGATGACCGGCAACAGCTTTTAGGGGTGGCACCTTTAGTGTAGGAGCAATTCCTGGACGTTCGCAATATCGGTGTGGAGTTCTGGCCAGATTCAGCAGCAGAGCAAGTGAACGTTTCAACTTTCAGCAATCTAAACCAGTTCAGAGGCCAAGTGTTTGTGTTTCGTTTGAGAGGTTACCAGTGGGAGATGAGTACCAGCAAGAGCTTTCAGGGCTGGCACCTTTAGTGTAGTAGCAATCGCCGGACGTTCGCAATGTCGGTGTGGAGTTTGGCCAGATTCAGCAGCAGAGCAAGTGAACGTTTCAACTTTCAGCAATCTAAATAAGTTCCGAGCCCAAGTGTTTGTGGTAAGTTTGAGAGGTTACCAGTGGGAGAAGAGGACCAGCAACAGGTTTCAGGGCTGGCCCCTTTAGTATAGGAGCAATCGCCAGATGTTCGCAATATCGGTGTGGAGTTCTGGCCAGATTCAGCAGCAGAGCAAGTGAACGTTGGAACTTTTAGCAGCCTAAGCAAGTTCAGAGCCCAGGTGTTTGTGGTTCGTTTGAGAGGTTACCAGTGGGAGATGAGGACCAGCAAGAGCTTTCAGGGCTGGCCCCTTTAGTGTAGGAGCAATCGCCGGACGTTCGCAATATCGGTGTGGAGTTCTGGCCAGATTCAGCAGCAGAGCAAGTGAACGTTGGACCTTTTACCGGCCTAAACAAGTTCAGAGCCCAGGTGTTTGTGGTTCGTTTGAGAGGTTACCAGTGGGAGAAGAGGTTCAACAACAGGTTTCAGGGCTGGCCCCTTTAGTGTAGGAGCAATCGCCGGACGTTCGCAATATCGGTGTGGATTTCTGGCCAGATTCAGCAGCAGAGCAAGTGAACGTTGGAACTTTCAGCAATGTAAACAAGTTCAGAGGCCAAGTGTTTGTGGTTCGTTTGAGAGGTTACCAGTGGGAGAAGAGGACCAGCAACAGGTTTCAGGGCTGGCCCCTTTAGTGTAGGAGCAATCGCCGGATGTTCGCAATATCGGCGTGGATTTCTGGCCAGATTCAGCAGCAGAGCAAGTGAACGTTGGAACTTTCAGCAATGTAAACAAGTTCAGAGCCCAAGTATTTGTGGTTCATTTGAGAGGTTACCAGTGGGAGAAGAGGACCAGCACCAGGTTTCAGGGCTGGCCCCTTTAGTGTAGGAGCAATCGCCGGACGTTCACAATATCGGTGTGGATTTCTGGCCAGATTCAGCAGCAGAGCAAGTGAACTTTGGAACTTTCAGCAATCTAAGTAAGTTACGAGCCCAAGTGTTTATCGTTCGTTTGAGAGGTTACCAGTGGGAGATGAGGACCAGCAACAGGTTTCAGGGCTGGCCCCTTTAGTGTAGGAGCAATCGCCGGACGTTCGCAATATCGGTGTGGAGTTCTGGCCAGATTCAGCAGCAGAGCAAGTGAACGTTGGAACTTTCAGCAATCTAAACAAGTTCCACGCCCATGTGTTTGTGGTTCATTTGAGAGGTTACCAGTGGGAGAAGGGGCCCAGCAACAGGTTTCAGGGCTGGCACCTTTAGTGTAGGAGCAATCGCCGGACGTTCGCAATATCGGTGTGGATTTCTGGCCAGATTCAGCAGCAGAGCAAGTGAACATTGGAACTTTTAGCAGTGTAAACAAGTTCCGAGCCCAAGTGTTTGTGGTTCGTTTGAGAGGTTACCAGTGGGAGATGGGTACCAGCAAGAGCTTTCAGGGCTGGCAGCTTTATTGTAGGAGCAATAGCTGGACGTTCGCAATATCGGTGTGGAGTTCTGGCCAGATTCAGCAGCAGAGCAAGTGAACGTTGGAACTTTTACCAGGCTAAACAAGTTCAGAGCCCAGGTGTTTGTGGTTCGTTTGAGAGGTTGCCAGTGGGAGATGATGACCGGCAACAGCTTTTAGGGGTGGCACCTTTAGTGTAGGAGCAATTACTGGACGTTCGCAATATCGGTGTGGATTTCTGGCCAGATTCAGCAGCAGAGCAAGTGAACTTTGGAACTTTCAGCAATCTAAACAAGTTCCGAGGCCAAGTCTTTGTGGTTCGTTTGAGAGGTTACCAGTGGGAGAAGAGGACCAGCAAGAGGTTTCAGGGCTGGCCCCTTTAGTGTAGAAGCAATCGCTGGACGTTCGCAATATCGGTGTGGATTTCTGGCCAGATTCAGCAGCAGAGGAAGTGAACGTTGGAACTTTCAGCAATCTAAACAAATTCCAAGCCCAAGTGTTTGTGCTTCATTTGAGAGGTTACCAGTGGGAGAAGAGGCCCAGCAACAGGTTTCAGGGCTGGCACCTTTAGTGTAGGAGCAATCGCCGGACATTCGCAATATCGGTGTGGATTTCTGGCCAGATTCAGCAGCAGAGCAAGTGAACATTGGAACTTTTAGCAGCCTAAACAAGTTCAGAGCCCAGGTGTTTGTGGTTCGTTTGAGAGGTTACCAGTGGGAGATGAGTACCAGCAAGAGCTTTCAGGGCTGGCACCTTTAGTGTAGTAGCAATCGCCGGACGTTCGCAATATCGGTGTGGAGTTCTGGCCAGATTCAGCAGCAGAGAAAGTGAACGTTTCAACTTTCAGCAATCTAAATAAGTTCCGAGCCCAAGTGTTTGTGGTAAGTTTGAGAGGTTAGCAGTGGGAGAAGAGGACCAGCAACAGGTTTCAGGGCTGGCCCCTTTAGTGTAGGAGCAATCGCCGGACGTTGGCAATATCGGTGTGGAGTTCTGGCCAGATTCAGCAGCAGAGCAAGTGAACGTTGGAACTTTTACCAGCCTAAACAAGTTCAGAGCCCAGGTGTTTGTGGTTCGTTTGAGAGGTTACCAGTGGGAGAAGAGGCCCAGCAAGAGCTTTCAGGGCTGGCCCCTTTAGTGTAGGAGCAATCGCCGGACGTTCGCAATATCGGTGTGGATTTCTGGCCAGATTCAGCAGCAGAGCAAGTGAACGTTGGACCTTTTACCGGCCTAAACAAGTTCAGAGCCCAGGTGTTTGTGGTTCGTTTGAGAGGGTACCAGTGGGAGAAGAGGTCCAACAACAGGTTTCAGGGCTGGCCCCTTTAATGTAGGAGCAATCGCTGGACGTTCGCAATATTGGTGTGGATTTCTGGCCAGATTCAGCAGCAGAGCAAGTGAACTTTGGAACTTTTAGCAATGTAAATAAGTTCCGAGCCCAAGTGTTTGTGGTTCGTTTTAGAGTTTACCAGTGGGAGAAGAGGACCAGCAACAGGTTTCAGGGCTGGCCCCTTTAGTGTAGGAGCAATCGCCGGATGTTCGCAATATCGGTGTGGATTTCTGGCCAGATTCAGCAGCAGAGCAAGTGAACGTTGGAACTTTCAGCAATGTAAACAAGTTCAGAGGCCAAGTGTTTGTGGTTCGTTTGAGAGGTTACCAGTGGGAGAAGAGGACCGGCAACAGCTTTCAGGGCTGGCACCTTTAGTGTAGGAGCAATCGCCTGACGTTTGCAATATCGGTGTGGATTTCTGGCCAGATTCAGCAGCAGAGCAAGTGAACGTTGGAACTTTTAGCAATGTAAACAAGTTCGGAACCCAAGTGTTTGTGGTTCGTTTGAGAGGTTGCCAGTGGGAGATGAGGACCAGCAAGAGCTTTCAGGGCTGGCACCTTTAGTGTAGGAGCAATCGCCGGACGTTCGCAATATCGGCGTGGATTTCTGGCCATATTCAGCAGCAGAGCAAGTGAATGTTGGAACTTTCAGCAATCTAAGTAAGTTCTGAGCCCAAGTGTTTGTGGTTCGTTTGAGAGGTTACCAGTGGGAGATGAGGACCAGCAACAGGTTTCAGGGCTGGCCCCTTTAGTGTAGGAGCAATCGCCGGACGTTCGCAATATCGGTGTGGAGTTCTGGCCAGATTCAGCAGCAGAGCAAGTGAACGTTGGAACTTTCAGCAATCTAAGTAAGTTCCGAGCCCAAGTGTTTGTGGTTCGTTTGAGAGGTTACCAGTGGGAGAAGAGGACCAGCAACAGGTTTCAGGGCTGGCCCCTTTAGTGTAGGAGCAATCGCCGGACGTTCACAATATCGGTCTGGATTTCTGGCCAGATTCAGCAGCAGAGCAGGTGAACATTGGAACTTTTACCAGCCTAAACAAGTTCAGAGCCCAGGTGTTTGTGGTTCGTTTGAGAGGTTACCAGTGGGAGAAGAAATCCAGCAAGAGCTTTCAGTGCTGGCCCCTTTAGTGTAGGAGCAATCGCCGGACGTTCGCAATATCGGTGTGGATTTCTGGCCAGATTCAGCAGCAGAGCAAGTGAACTTTGGAACTTTCAGCAATCTAAGTAAGTACCGAGCCCAAGTGTTTGTGGTTCGTTTTAGAGGTTACCAGTGGGAGAAGAGGACCAGCAACAGGTTTCAGGGCTGGCCCCTTTAGTGTAGGAGCAATCGCTGGACGTTCGCAATATTGGCGCTGATTTCTGGCCAGATTCAGCAGCAGAGCAAGTGAACGTTGGAACTTTTAGCAATGTAAAGAAGTTCCGAGGCCAAGTGTTTGTGGTTTGTTTGAGAGGTTGCCAGTGGGTGATGAGGACCAGCAAGACCTTTCAGGGCTGGCACCTTTATTGTAGGAGCAATCGCCGGACGTTCGCAATATCGGTGTGGATTTCTGGCCAGATTCAGCAGCAGAGCAAGTGAACGTTGGAACTTTTACCAGCCTAAACAAGTTCAGAGGCCAAGTGTTTGTGGTTCGTTTGAGAGGTTACCAGTGGGAGAAGAAATCCA
The DNA here is from genome assembly GCF_030936135.1 of Gavia stellata. NCBI lineage: Eukaryota > Metazoa > Chordata > Aves > Gaviiformes > Gaviidae > Gavia > Gavia stellata. The sequence goes on along the minus strand of NW_026776384.1, from coordinate 44,574 downwards.
GCAAGGGCTTTCAGGGCTGGCACCTTTAGTGTAGGAGCAAGCGCCGGACGTTCGCAATATCGGTGTGGAGTTCTGGCCAGATTCAGCAGCAGAGCAAGTGAACGTTGGACCTTTCAGCAATCTAAATAAGTTCAGAGCCCAGGTGTTTGTGGTTCGTTTGAGAGGTTACCAGTGGGAGAAGAGGACCAGCAAGAGCTTTCAGGGCTGGCCCCGTTAGTGTAGGAGCAATCGCCGGACGTTTGCAATATCGGTGTGGATTTCGGGCCGGATTCAGCAGCAGAGGAAGTGAACGTTGGAACTTTCAGCAATCTAAACAAGTTCCAAACCCAAGTGTTTGTGCTTCATTTGAGAGGTTACCAGTGGGAGAAGAGGCCCAGCAACAGGTTTCAGGGCTGGCCCCTTTAGTGTAGGAGCAATCGCCGGACATACGCAATATCGGTGTGGATTTCTGGCCAGATTCAGCAGCAGAGCAAGTGAATATTGGAACTTTTACCAGCGTAAACAAGTTCCGAGCCCAAGTGTTTGTGGTTCGTTTGAGAGGTTACCAGTGGGAGAAGAGGACCAGCAACAGGTTTCAAGGCTGGCCCCTTTAGTGTAGGAGCAATCGCCGGACGTTCGCAATATCGGTGTGGATTTCTGGCCAGATTCAGCAGCAGAGCAAGTGAACGTTGGAACTTTTACCAGCCTAAACAAGTTCAGAGCCCAGGTGTTTGTGGTTCGTTTGAGAGGTTACCAGTGGGAGATGAGGACCAGCAAGAGCTTTCAGGGCTGGCCCCTTTAGTGTAGGAGCAATCGCCGGACGTTCGCAATATCGGTGTGGATTTCTGGCCAGATTCAGCAGCAGAGCAAGTGAACGTTGGACCTTTTACCGGCCTAAACAAGTTCAGAGCCCAGGTGTTTGTGGTTCGTTTGAGAGTTTACCAGTGGGAGAAGAGGTCCAACAACAGGTTTCAGGGCTGGCACCTTTAGTGTAGGAGCAATCGCCGGACGTTCGCAATATTGGTGTGGATTTCTGGCCAGATTCAGCAGCAGAGCAAGTGAACTTTGGAACTTTCAGCAATGTAAATAAGTTCCGAGCCCAAGTGTTTGTGGTTCGTTTTAGAGTTTACCAGTGGGAGAAGAGGACCAGCAACAGGTTTCAGGGCTGGCCCCTTTAGTGTAGGAGCAATCGCCGGACGTTCGCAATATCGGTGTGGATTTCTGGCCAGATTCAGCAGCAGAGCAAGTGAACGTTGGAACTTTCAGCAATGTAAACAAGTTCAGAGGCCAAGTGTTTGTGGTTCGTTTGAGAGGTTACCAGTGGGAGAAGAGGCCCAGCAACAGGTTTCAGGGCTGGCCCCTTTAGTGTAGGAGCAATCGCCGGACGTTCGCAATATCGGCGTGGATTTCTGGCCAGATTCAGCAGCAGAGCAAGTGAACGTTGGAACTTTCAGCAATGTAAACAAGTTCAGAGCCCAAGTATTTGTGGTTCGTTTGAGAGGTTACCAGTGGGAGAAGAGGACCAGCAACAGGTTTCAGGGCTGGCCCCTTTAGTGTAGGAGCAATCGCCGGACGTTCACAATATCGGTGTGGATTTCTGGCCAGATTCAGCAGCAGAGCAAGTGAACTTTGGAACTTTCAGCAATCTAAGTAAGTTACGAGCCCAAGTGTTTATGGTTCGTTTGAGAGGTTACCAGTGGGAGATGAGGACCAGCAACAGGTTTCAGGGCTGGCCCCTTTAGTGTAGGAGCAATCGCCGGACGTTCGCAATATCGGTGTGGAGTTCTGGCCAGATTCAGCAGCAGAGCAAGTGAACGTTGGAACTTTCAGCAATCTAAACAAGTTCCAAGCCCATGTGTTTGTGCTTCATTTGAGAGGTTACCTGTGGGAGAAGGGGCCCAGCAACAGGTTTCAGGGCTGGCCCCTTTAGTGTAGGAGCAATCGCCGGACGTTCGCAATATCGGTGTGGATTTCTGGCCAGATTCAGCAGCAGAGCACGTGAACATTGGAACTTTTAGCAGTGTAAACAAGTTCCGAGCCCAAGTGTTTGTGGTTCGTTTGAGAGGTTACCAGTGGGAGAAGAGGACCAGCAAGAGCTTTCAGGGCTGGCAGCTTTATTGTAGGAGCAATCGCTGGACGTTCGCAATATCGGTGTGGAGTTCTGGCCAGATTCAGCAGTAGAGCAAGTGAACGTTGGAACTTTTACCAGGCTAAACAAGTTCAGAGCCCAGGTGTTTGTGGTTCGTTTGAGAGGTTGCCAGTGGGAGATGATGACCGGCAACAGCTTTTAGGGGTGGCACCTTTAGTGTAGGAGCAATTCCTGGACGTTCGCAATATCGGTGTGGAGTTCTGGCCAGATTCAGCAGCAGAGCAAGTGAACGTTGGAACTTTCAGCAATCTAAACAAGTTCAGAGGCCAAGTGTTTGTGTTTCGTTTGAGAGGTTACCAGTGAGAGATGAGGACCAGCAAGAGCTTTCAGGGCTGGCCCCTTTAGTGTAGGAGCAATTACTGGACGTTCGCAATATCGGTGTGGATTTCTGGCCAGATTCAGCAGCAGAGCAAGTGAACTTTGGAACTTTCAGCAATCTAAGTAAGTTCCGAGCCCAAGTCTTTGTGGTTCGTTTGAGAGGTTACCAGTGGGAGAAGAGGACCAGCAAGAGGTTTCAGGGCTGGTCCCTTTAGTGTAGAAGCAATCGCTGGACGTTCGCAATATCGGTGTGGATTTCTGGCCAGATTCAGCAGCAGAGGAAGTGAACGTTGGAACTTTCAGCAATCTAAAAAAGTTCCAAGCCCAAGTGTTTGTGCTTCATTTGAGAGGTTACCAGTGGGAGAAGAGGCCCAGCAACAGGTTTCAGGGCTGGCACCTTTAGTGTAGGAGCAATCGCCGGACATTCGCAATATCGGTGTGGATTTCTGGCCAGATTCAGCAGCAGAGCAAGTGAACATTGGAACTTTTAGCAGTGTAAACAAGTTTCGAGCCCAAGTGTTTGTGGTTCGTTTCAGAGGTTACCAGTGGGAGAAGAGGACCAGCAACAGCTTTCAGGGCTGGCCCCTTTAGTGTAGGAGCAATCGCCGGACGTTCGCAATATCGGTGTGGATTTCTGGCCAGATTCAGCAGCAGAGCAAGTGAACGTTGGAACTTTTAGCAATGTAAACAAGTTCCGAGCCCAAGTGTTTGTGGTTCGTTTGAGAGGTTGCCAGTGGGAGATGAGGACCAGCAAGAGCTTTCAGGGCTGGCACCTTTAGTGTAGGAGCAATCGCCGGACGTTCGCAATATCGGCGTGGATTTCTGGCCATATTCAGCAGCAGAGCAAGTGAACGTTGGAACTTTCAGCAATCTAAGTAAGTTCTGAGCCCAAGTGTTTGTGGTTCGTTTGAGAGGTTACCAGTGGGAGAAGAGGACCAGCAACAGGTTTCAGGGCTGGCCCCTTTAGTGTAGGAGCAATCGCTGGACGTTCGCAATATCGGTGTGGAGTTCTGGCCAGATTCAGCAGCAGACAAGTGAACGTTGGAACTTTTAGCAATCTAAACAAGTTCCGAGCCCAGGTGTTTGTGGTTCGTTTGAGAGGTTACCAGTGGGAGAAGAAATCCAGCAAGAGCTTTCAGTGCTGGCACCTTTAGTGTAGGAGCAATCGCCGGACGTTCGCAATATCGGTGTGGAGTTCTGGCCAGATTCAGCAGCAGAGCAAGTGTACGTTGGAACTTTTACCAGGCTAAACAAGTTCAGAGCCCAGGTGTTTGTGGTTCGTTTGAGAGGTTACCAGTGGGAGAAGAAATCCAGCAAGAGCTTTCAGTGCTGGCACCTTTAGTGTAGGAGCAATCGCCGGACGTTCGCAATATCGGTGTGGAGTTCTGGCCAGATTCAGCAGCAGATAAAGTGAACGTTGGAACTTTCAGCAATCTAAGTAAGTTCCGAGCCCAAGTGTTTGTGGTTCGTTTGAGAGGTTACCAGTGGGAGAAGAGGACCAGCAACAGGTTTCAGGGCTGGCCCCTTTAGTGTAGGAGCAATCGCCAGACGTTCGCAATATCGGTGTGGATTTCTGGCCAGATTCAGCAGCAGAGCAAGTGAACGTTGGAACTTTCAGCAATGTAAACAAGTTCAGAGCCCAGGTGTTTGTGGTTCGTTTGAGAGGTTACCAGTGGGAGAAGAGGACCAGCAAGAGCTTTCAGGGATGGCCCCTTTAGTGTAGGAGCAATCGCCGGACGTTCGCAATATCGGTCTGGATTTCTGGCCAGATTCAGCAGCAGAGCAAGTGAACGTTGGAACTTTCAGCAATCTAAACAAGTTCCGAGCTCAAGTGTTTGTGGTTCGTTTGAGAGGTTACCAGTGGGAGATGAGGACCAGCAAGATCTTTCAGGGCTGGCCCCTTTAGTGTAGGAGCAATCGCTGGACGTTTGCAATATCGGTGTGGAGTTCTGGCCATATTCAGCAGCAGAGGAAGTGAACGTTGGAACTTTTACCAGCCTAAACAAGTTCAGAGGCCAAGTGTTTGTGGTTCGTTTTAGAGGTTACCAGTGGGAGAAGAAATCCAGCAAGGGCTTTCAGTGCTGGTACGTTTAGTGTAGGAGCAATCGCCGGACGTTCGCAATATTGGTGTGGATTTCTGGCCAGATTCAGCAGCAGAGCAAGTGAACTTTGGAACTTTCAGCAATCTAAGTAAGTTCCGAGACCAAGTGTTTGTGGCTCGTTTTAGAGGTTACCAGTGGGAGAAGAGGACCAGCAACAGGTTTCAGGGCTGGCCCCTTTAGTGTAGGAGCAATCGCTGGACGTTCGCAATATTGGCGCTGATTTCTGGCCAGATTCAGCAGCAGAGCAAGTGAACGTTGGAACTTTTAGCAATGTAAACAAGTTCCGAGCCCAAGTGTTTGTGGTTTGTTTGAGAGGTTGCCAGTGGGAGATGAGGACCAGCAAGACCTTTCAGGGCTGGCACCTTTATTGTAGGAGCAATCGCCGGACGTTCGCAATATCGGTGTGGATTTCTGGCCAGATTCAGCAGCAGAGCAAGTGAACGTGGGAACTTTTACCAGCCTAAACAAGTTCAGAGGCCAAGTGTTTGTGGTTCGTTTGAGAGGTTACCAGTGGGAGAAGAAATCCAGCAAGGGCTTTCAGGGCTGGCACCTTTAGTGTAGGAGCAAGCGCCGGACGTTCGCAATATCGGTGTGGAGTTCTGGCCAGATTCAGCAGCAGAGCAAGTGAACTTTGGACCTTTCAGCAATCTAAATAAGTTCCAAGCCCAAGTGTTTGTGGTTCGTTTGAGAGGTTACCAGTGGGAGAAGAGGACCAGCAAGAGCTTTCAGGGCTGGCCCCTTTAGTGTAGGAGCAATCGCCGGACGTTCGCAATATCGGTGTGGAGTTCTGGCCATATTCAGCAGCAGAGCAAGTGAACGTAGGAACTTTGAGCAATCTAAATAAGTTCCGAGCCCAAGTGTTTGTGGTTCGTTTGAGAGTTCACCAGTGGGAGAAGAGGCCCAGCAAGAGCTTTCAGGGCTGGCCCCTTTAGTGTAGGAGCAATCGCTGGACTTCCGCAATTTCACTCTCGAGCTCTGACGTGAATTAGCGAGAGGAAGCGATGAGACGTTTGGACCTTTAAGTGTTTAAACAAGTTCAGAGGCCAAGTGTTTGTGGTTCGTTTGAGAGGTTACCAGTGGGAGATGAGGACCAGCAAGAGCTTTCAGGGCTGGCCCCTTTAGTGTAGGAGCAATCGCCGGACTTTCGCAATATCGGTGTGGATTTCTGGCCAGATTCAGCAGCAGAGCAAGTGAACGTTGGAACTTTCAGCAATCTAAATAAGTTTCGAGCCCAAGTGTTTGTGGTTCGTTTGAGAGGTTACCAGTGGGAGATGAGGACCAGCAACAGGTTTCAGGGCTGGCCCCTTTAGTGTAGGAGCAATCGCCGGACGTTCGCAATATCGGTGTGGATTTCTGGCCATATTCAGCAGCAGAGCAAGTGAACATTGGAACTTTTACCAGCCTAAACAAGTTCAGAGCCCAGGTGTTTGTGGTTTGTTTGAGAGATTACCAGTGGGAGATGAGGACCAGCAAGAGCTTTCAGGGCTGGCACCTTTAGTGTAGGAGCAATCGCCGGACGTTCGCAATATCGGTGTGGAGTTCTGGCCAGATTCAGCAGCAGAGCAAGTGAACGTTGGAACTTTCAGCAATCTAAGTAAGTTCCGAGCCCAAGTGTTTGTGGTTCGTTTGAGAGGTTACCAGTGGGAGAAGAGGACCAGCAACAGGTTTCAGGGCTGGCCCCTTTAGTGTAGGAGCAATCGCCGGACGTTCGCAATATCGGTGTGGAGTTCTGGCCAGATTCTGCAGCAGAGCAAGTGCACGTTGGAGCTTTCAGCAATCTAAATAAGTTCCGAGCCCAAGTGTTTGCGGTTCGTTTGAGAGGTTACCAGTGGGAGAAGAAGACCAGCAAGAGCTTTCAGGGCTGGCACCTTTAGTGTAGGAGCAATCGCCGGACGTTCGCAATATCGGTGTGGATTCCTGGCCAGATTCAGCAGCAGAGCAAGTGAACGTTGGAACTTTTAGCAATGTAAACAAGTTCAGAGCCCAAGTGTTTGTGGTTCGTTTGAGAGGTTACCAGTGGGAGATGAGGACCAGCAAGCGCTTTCAGGGCTGGCCCCTTTAGTGTAGGAGCAATCGCCGGACGTTCGCAATATCGGTGTGGATTTCTGGCCAGATTCAGCAGCAGAGCAAGTGAACGTTGGAACTTTTACCAGCCTAAACAAGTTCAGAGCCCAGGTGTTTGTGGTTCGTTTGAGAGGTTACCAGTGGGAGAAGAGGACCAGCAACAGCTTTCAGGGCTGGCACCTTTAGTGTAGGAGCAATCGCCGGACGTTCGCAATATCGGTGTGGATTTCTGGCCAGATTCAGCAGCAGAGCAAGTGAACGTTGGAACTTTTAGCAGCCTAAACAAGTTCAGAGCCCAGGTGTTTGTGGTACGTTTGAGAGGTTACCAGTGGGAGAAGAGGACCAGCAAGAGCTTTCAGGGCTGGCCCCTTTAGTGTAGGAGCAATCGCCGGACGTTCGCAATATCGGTGTGGAGTTCTGGCCAGATTCAGCAGCAGAGCAAGTGAACGTTGGAACTTTCAGCAATCTAAAGAAGTTCCGAGCCCAAGTGTTTGTGGTTCGTTTGAGAGGTTGCCAGTGGGAGAAGAGGACCAGCAAGAGCTTTCAGGGCTGGCCCCTTTAGTGTAGGAGCAATCGCCGGACGTTCGCAATATCGGTGTGGAGTTCTGGCCAGATTCAGCAGCAGAGCAAGTGAACGTTGGAACTTTTACCAGCCTAAACAAGTTCACAGCCCAGGTATTTGTGGTTCGTTTGAGAGGTTACCAGTGGGAGAAGAGGCCCAGCAAGAGGTTTCAGGGCTGGCCCCTTTGATGTACTAGCAATCGCCGGACGTTCGCAATATCGGTGTGGATTTCTGGCCAGATTCAGCAGCAGATCAAGTGAAGGTTGGAACTTTCAGCAATCTAAATAAGTTTCGAGCCCAAGTGTTTGTGGTTCGTTTGAGAGGTTGCCAGTGGGAGAAGAAGACCAGCAACAGCTTTCAGCGCTGGCCCCGTTAGTGTAGGAGCAATTACTGGACGTTCGCAGTATCGGTGTGGAGTTCTGGCCAGATTCAGCAGCAGAGCAAGTGAACGTTGGAACTTTTACCAGCCTAAACAAGTTCCGAGCCCAAGTGTTTGTGGTTCGTTTGAGAGGTTACCAGTGGGAGATGAGGACCGGCAACAGCTTTCAGGGCTGGACCCTTTATTGTAGGAGCAATCGCTGGACGTTCGCAATTTCACTCTCGAGCTCTGACGTGAATTAGCGAGAGGAAGCGATGAGACGTTTGGACCTTTAAGTGTTTAAACAAGTTCAGAGGCCAAGTGTTTGTGGTTCGTTTGAGAGGTTACCAGTGGGAGAAGAAATCCAGCAAGGGCTTTCAGGGCTGGCACCTTTAGTGTAGGAGCAATCGCCGGACGTTCGCAATATCGGTGTGGATTTCTGGCCATATTAAGCAGCAGAGCAAGTGAACTTTGGAACTTTCAGCAATCTACGTAAGTTCCGAGCCCAAGTGTTTGTGGTTCGTTTGAGAGTTTACCAGTGGGAGAACAGGACCAGCAACAGGTTTCAGGGCTGGCCCCTTTAGTGTAGGAGCAATCGCCGGACGTTCGCAATATCGGTGTGGAGTTCTGGCCAGATTCAGCAGCAGAGCAAGTGAACGTTGGAACTTTCAGCAATGTAAATAAGTTCCAAGCCCAAGTGTTTGTGGTTCGTTTGAGAGTTCACCAGTGGGAGAAGAGGCCCAGCAAGATCTTTCTGGGCTGGCCCCTTTAGTGTAGGACCAATCGCTGGACGTTCGCAATTTCACTCTCGAGCTCTGACGTGAATTAGCGAGAGGAAGCGATGAGACGTTTGGACCTTTAAGTGTTTAAAGAAGTTCAGAGGCCAAGTGTTTGTGGTTCGTTTGAGAGGTTACCAGTGGGAGATGAGGACCAGCAAGAGCTTTCAGGGCTGGCCCCTTTAGTGTAGTAGCAATCGCTGGACGTTTGCAATATCGGTGTGGAGTTCTGGCCATATTCAGCAGCAGAGGAAGTGAACGTTGGAACTTTTACCAGCCTAAACAAGTTCAGAGGCCAAGTGTTTGTGGTTCGTTTTAGAGGTTACCAGTGGGAGAAGAAATCCAGCAAGGGCTTTCAGTGCTGGTACGTTTAGTGTAGGAGCAATCGCCGGACGTTCGCAATATTGGTGTGGATTTCTGGCCAGATTCAGCAGCAGAGCAAGTGAACTTTGGAACTTTCAGCAATCTAAGTAAGTTCCGAGACCAAGTGTTTGTGGCTCGTTTTAGAGGTTACCAGTGGGAGAAGAGGACCAGCAACAGGTTTCAGGGCTGGCCCCTTTAGTGTAGGAGCAATCGCTGGACGTTCGCAATATTGGCGCTGATTTCTGGCCAGATTCAGCAGCAGAGCAAGTGAACGTTGGAACTTTTAGCAATGTAAACAAGTTCCGAGCCCAAGTGTTTGTGGTTTGTTTGAGAGGTTGCCAGTGGGAGATGAGGACCAGCAAGACCTTTCAGGGCTGGCACCTTTATTGTAGGAGCAATCGCCGGACGTTCGCAATATCGGTGTGGATTTCTGGCCAGATTCAGCAGCAGAGCAAGTGAACGTGGGAACTTTTACCAGCCTAAACAAGTTCAGAGGCCAAGTGTTTGTGGTTCGTTTGAGAGGTTACCAGTGGGAGAAGAAATCCAGCAAGGGCTTTCAGGGCTGGCACCTTTAGTGTAGGAGCAATCGCCGGACGTTCGCAATATCGGTGTGGAGTTCTGGCCGGATTCAGCAGCAGAGCAAGTGAACTTTGGACCTTTCAGCAATCTAAATAAGTTCCAAGCCCAAGTGTTTGTGGTTCGTTTGAGAGGTTACCAGTGGGAGAAGAGGACCAGCAAGAGCTTTCAGGGCTGGCCCCTTTAGTGTAGGAGCAATCGCCGGACGTTCGCAATATCGGTGTGGAGTTCTGGCCATATTCAGCAGCAGAGCAAGTGAACGTAGGAACTTTGAGCAATCTAAATAAGTTCCGAGCCCAAGTGTTTGTGGTTCGTTTGAGAGTTCACCAGTGGGAGAAGAGGCCCAGCAAGAGCTTTCAGGGCTGGCCCCTTTAGTGTAGGAGCAATCGCTGGACTTTCGCAATTTCACTCTCGAGCTCTGACGTGAATTAGCGAGAGGAAGCGATGAGACGTTTGGACCTTTAAGTGTTTAAACAAGTTCAGAGGCCAAGTGTTTGTGGTTCGTTTGAGAGGTTACCAGTGGGAGATGAGGACCAGCAAGAGCTTTCAGGGCTGGCCCCTTTAGTGTAGGAGCAATCGCCGGACTTTCGCAATATCGGTGTGGATTTCTGGCCAGATTCAGCAGCAGAGCAAGTGAACGTTGGAACTTTCAGCAATCTAAATAAGTTTCGAGCCCAAGTGTTTGTGGTTCGTTTGAGAGGTTACCAGTGGGAGATGAGGACCAGCAACAGGTTTCAGGGCTGGCCCCTTTAGTGTAGGAGCAATCGCCGGACGTTCGCAATATCGGTGTGGATTTCTGGCCATATTCAGCAGCAGAGCAAGTGAACATTGGAACTTTTACCAGCCTAAACAAGTTCAGAGCCCAGGTGTTTGTGGTTTGTTTGAGAGATTACCAGTGGGAGATGAGGACCAGCAAGAGCTTTCAGGGCTGGCACCTTTAGTGTAGGAGCAATCGCCGGACGTTCGCAATATCGGTGTGGAGTTCTGGCCAGATTCAGCAGCAGAGCAAGTGAACGTTGGAACTTTCAGCAATCTAAGTAAGTTCCGAGCCCAAGTGTTTGTGGTTCGTTTGAGAGGTTACCAGTGGGAGAAGAGGACCAGCAACAGGTTTCAGGGCTGGCCCCTTTAGTGTAGGAGCAATCGCCGGACGTTCGCAATATCGGTGTGGAGTTCTGGCCAGATTCTGCAGCAGAGCAAGTGCACGTTGGAGCTTTCAGCAATCTAAATAAGTTCCGAGCCCAAGTGTTTGCGGTTCGTTTGAGAGGTTACCAGTGGGAGAAGAGGACCAGCAAGAGCTTTCAGGGCTGGCGCCTTTAGTGTAGGAGCAATCGCCGGACGTTCGCAATATCGGTGTGGATTCCTGGCCAGATTCAGCAGCAGAGCAAGTGAACGTTGGAACTTTTAGCAATGTAAACAAGTTCAGAGCCCAAGTGTTTGTGGTTCGTTTGAGAGGTTACCAGTGGGAGATGAGGACCAGCAAGCGCTTTCAGGGCTGGCCCCTTTAGTGTAGGAGCAATCGCCGGACGTTCGCAATATCGGTGTGGATTTCTGGCCAGATTCAGCAGCAGAGCAAGTGAACGTTGGAACTTTTACCAGCCTAAACAAGTTCAGAGCCCAGGTGTTTGTGGTTCGTTTGAGAGGTTGCCAGTGGGAGATGAGGAACGGCAACAGCTTTCAGGGCTGGCACCTTTAGTGTAGGAGCAATCGCCGGACGTTCGCAATATCGGTGTGGATTTCTGGCCAGATTCAGCAGCAGAGCAAGTGAACGTTGGAACTTTTAGCAGCCTAAACAAGTTCAGAGCCCAGGTGTTTGTGGTACGTTTGAGAGGTTACCAGTGGGAGAAGAGGACCAGCAAGAGCTTTCAGGGCTGGCCCCTTTAGTGTAGGAACAATCGCCGGACGTTCGCAATATCGGTGTGGAGTTCTGGCCAGATTCAGCAGCAGAGCAAGTGAACGTTGGAACTTTCAGCAATCTAAAGAAGTTCCGAGCCAAAGTGTTTGTGGTTCGTTTGAGAGGCTACCAGTGGGAGAAGAGGACCAGCAAGAGCTTTCAGGGCTGGCCCCTTTAGTGTAGGAGCAATCGCCGGACGTTCGCAATATCGGTGTGGAGTTCTGGCCAGATTCAGCAGCAGAGCAAGTGAACGTTGGAACTTTTACCAGCCTAAACAAGTTCACAGCCCAGGTATTTGTGGTTCGTTTGAGAGGTTACCAGTGGGAGAAGAGGCCCAGCAAGAGGTTTCAGGGCTGGCCCCTTTGATGTACTAGCAATCGCCGGACGTTCGCAATATCGGTGTGGATTTCTGGCCAGATTCAGCAGCAGATCAAGTGAAGGTTGGAACTTTCAGCAATCTAAATAAGTTTCGAGCCCAAGTGTTTGTGGTTCGTTTGAGAGGTTGCCAGTGGGAGAAGAAGACCAGCAACAGCTTTCAGCGCTGGCCCCGTTAGTGTAGGAGCAATTACTGGACGTTCGCAGTATCGGTGTGGAGTTCTGGCCAGATTCAGCAGCAGAGCAAGTGAACGTTGGAACTTTTACCAGACTAAACAAGTTCAGAGCCCAGGTCTTTGTGGTTCGTTTGAGAGGTTACCAGTGGGAGATGAGGACCGGCAACAGCTTTCAGGGCTGGACCCTTTATTGTAGGAGCAATCGCTGGACGTTCGCAATTTCACTCTCGAGCTCTGACGTGAATTAGCGAGAGGAAGCGATGAGACGTTTGGACCTTTAAGTGTTTAAACAAGTTCAGAGGCCAAGTGTTTGTGGTTCGTTTGAGAGGTTACCAGTGGGAGAAGAAATCCAGCAAGGGCTTTCAGGGCTGGCACCTTTAGTGTAGGAGCAATCGCCGGACGTTCGCAATATCGGTGTGGATTTCTGGCCATATTAAGCAGCAGAGCAAGTGAACTTTGGAACTTTCAGCAATCTACGTAAGTTCCGAGCCCAAGTGTTTGTGGTTCGTTTGAGAGTTTACCAGTGGGAGAACAGGACCAGCAACAGGTTTCAGGGCTGGCCCCTTTAGTGTAGGAGCAATCGCCGGACGTTCGCAATATCGGTGTGGAGTTCTGGCCAGATTCAGCAGCAGAGCAAGTGAACGTTGGAACTTTCAGCAATGTAAATAAGTTCCAAGCCCAAGTGTTTGTGGTTCGTTTGAGAGTTCACCAGTGGGAGAAGAGGCCCAGCAAGATCTTTCTGGGCTGGCCCCTTTAGTGTAGGAGCAATCGCTGGACGTTCGCAATTTCACTCTCGAGCTCTGACGTGAATTAGCGAGAGGAAGCGATGAGACGTTTGGACCTTTAAGTGTTTAAAGAAGTTCAGAGGCCAAGTGTTTGTGGTTCGTTTGAGAGGTTACCAGTGGGAGATGAGGACCAGCAAGAGCTTTCAGGGCTGGCCCCTTTAGTGTAGGAGCAATCGCCGGACTTTCGCAATATCAGTGTGGATTTCTGGCCAGATTCAGCAGCAGAGCAAGTGAACGTTGGAACTTTCAGCAATCTAAATAAGTTCCAAGCCCAAGTGTTTGTGCTTCGTTTAAGAGGTTACCAGTGGGAGAAGAGGACCAGCAACAGGTTTCAGGGCTGGCCCCTTTAGTGTAGGAGCAATCGCCGGACGTTCACAATATTGGTGTGGATTTCTGGCCTGATTCAGCAGCAGAGCAAGTGAACGTTGGAACTTTCAGCAATGTAAATAAGTTTCGAGCCCAAGTGTTTGTGGTTCGTTTGAGAGGTTACCAGTGGGAGATGAGGACCAGCAAGAGCTTTCAGTGCTGGCCCCATTAGTGTAGGAGCAATCGTCGGACGTTCGCAATATCGGTGTGGATTTCTGGCCATATTCAGCAGCAGAGCAAGTGAACATTGGAACTTTTACCAGCATAAACAAGTTCAGAGCCCAGGTGTTTGTGGTTCGTTTGAGAGGTTACCAGTGGGAGATGAGGACCAGCAAGAGCTTTGAGGGCTGGCCCCTTTAGTGTAGGAGCAATCGCCGGACGTTCGCAATATCGGTGTGGATTTCTGGCCATATTCAGCAGCAGAGCAAGTGAACGTTGGAACTTTCAGCAATCTAAGTAAGTTCCGAGCCCAAGTGTTTGTGGTTCGTTTGAGAGGTTACCAGTGGGAGAAGAGGACCAGCAACAGGTTTCAGGGCTGGCCCCTTTAGTGTAGGAGCAATCGCCGGACGTTCGCAATATCGGTGTGGATTTCTGTCCAGATTCTGCAGCAGAGCAAGTGCACGTTGGAGCTTTCAGCAATCTAAATAAGTTCCGAGCCCAAGTGTTTGCGGTTCGTTTGAGAGGTTACCAGTGGGAGAAGAGGACCAGCAACAGGTTTCAGGGCTGGCACCTTTAGTGTAGGAGCAATCGCCGGACGTTCGCAATATCGGTGTGGATTCCTGGCCAGATTCAGCAGCAGAGCAAGTGAACGTTGGAACTTTTAGCAGCCTAAACAAGTTCCGAGCCCAAGTGTTTGTGGTTCGTTTGAGAGGTTACCAGTGGGAGATGAGGAGCAGCAAGCGCTTTCAGGGCTGGCCCCTTTAGTGTAGGAGCAATCGCCGGACGTTCGCAATATCGGTGTGGATTTCTGGCCAGATTCAGCAGCAGAGCAAGTGAACGTTGGAACTTTTACCAGCCTAAACAAGTTCAGAGCCCAGGTGTTTGTGGTACGTTTGAGAGATTAGCACTGGGAGAAGAGGCCCAGCAACAGGTTTCAGGGCTGGCCCCTTTAGTGTAGGAGCAATCGCCGGACGTTCGCAATATCGGTGTGGAGTTCTGGCCAGATTCAGCATCAGAGCAAGTGAATGTAGGAACTTTTAGCAATGTAAACAAGTTCCGAGCCCAAGTGTTTGTGCTTCGTTTGAGAGGTTACCAGTGGGAGAAGAAATCCAGCAAGAGCTTTCAGGGCTGGCCCCTTTACTGTAGGAGCAATTGCCTTACGTTCGCAATATCGGTGTGGATTTGTGTCCAGATTCAGCAGCAGAGCAAGTGAACGTTGGAACTTTCAGCAATCTAAATAAGTTCCGAGCCCAGGTGTTTGTGGTTCGTTTGAGAGATTACCAGTGGGAGATGAGGACCAGCAAGAGCTTTCAGGGCTGGCCCCTTTAGTGTAGGAGCTATCGCCAGACGTTAGCAATATCGGTGTGGATTTCTGGCCATATTCAGCAGCAGAGCAAGTGAACGTCGGAGCTTTCAGCAATCTAAAGAAGTTCCGAGCCCATGTGTTTGTTGTTCGTTTCAGAGGTTACCAGTGGGAGAAGAGGACCAGCAACAGGTTTCAGGGCTGGCCCCTTTAGTGTAGGAGCAATCGCCGGACGTTCGCAATATCGGTGTGGATTTCTGGCCAGATTCAGCAGCAGAGCAAGTGAACGTTGGAACTTTCAGCAATCTAAATAAGTTCCGAGCCCAAGTGTTTGTGGTTCGTTTCAGAGGTTACCAGTGGGAGAAGGGGCCCAGCAACAGGTTTCAGGGCTGGCCCCTTTAATGTAGGAGCAATTGCCGGACGTTCGCAATATCGGTGTGGATTTCTGGCCAGATTGAGCAGCAGAGCAAGTGAACGTTGGAATTTTTACCAGCCTAAACAGGTTCAGAGCCCAGGTGTTTGTGGTTCGTTTGAGAGGTTACCAGTGGGAGAAGAAATCCAGCAAGAGCTTTCAGTTCTGGCACCTTTAGTGTAGGAGCAATCACCGGACGTTCGCAATATCGGTGTGGATTTCTGGACAGATTCAGCAGCAGAGCAAGTGAACGTTGGAACTTTTACCAGCCTAAACAAGTTCAGAGCCCAGGTGTTTGTGGTACGTTTGAGAGATTAGCAGTGGGAGAAGAGGACCAGCAACAGGTTTCAGGGCTGGCCCCTTTAGTGTAGTAGAAATCGTCGGACGTTCGCAATATCGGTGTGGAGTTCTGGCCAGATTCAGCAGCAGAGCAAGTGAACGTTGGAACTTTTAGCAATCTAAACAAGTTCTGAGCCCAAGTGTTTGTGCTTCGTTTGAGAGGTTACCAGTGGGAGAAGAAATCCAGCAAGAGCTTTCAGGGCTGGCACCTTTAGTGTAGGAGCAATTACTGGACGTTCGCAATATCGGTGTGGATTACTGGCCAGATTCAGCAGCAGAGCAAGTGAACGTTGAAACTTTTACCAGCCTAAACAAGTTCAGAGCCCAGGTGTTTGTGGTTCGTTTGAGAGTTTAGCAGTGGGAGAAGAAATCCAGCCAGAGCTTTCAGTGCTGGCACCTTTAGTGTAGGAGCAATCGCCAGACGTTCGCAGTATCGGTGTGGATTTCTGGCCAGATTCAGCAGCAGGTCAAGTGAACGTTGGAACTTTTAGCAGTGTAAACAAGTTCAGAGGCCAAGTGTTTGTGGTTCGTTTGAGAGGTTACCAGTGGGGGAAGAGGACCAGCAACAGGTTTCAGAGCTGGCCCCTTTAGTGTAGGAGCAATCGCCGGACGTTCGCAATATCGGTGTGGAGTTCTGGCCAGATTCAGCAGCAGAGCAAGTGAACGTTGGAACTTTCAGCAATCTAAATAAGTTCCGAGCCCAAGTGTTTGTGGTTCGTTTGAGAGGTTACCAGTGGGAGAAGAGGACCAGCAACAGGTTTCAGGGCTGGCCCCTTTAGTGTAGGAGCAATCGCCGGACGTTCGCAATATCGGTGTGGATTTCTGGCCAGATTCAGCAGCAGAGCAAGTGAACGTTGGAACTTTTAGCAATGTAAACAAGTTCAGAGCCCAAGTGTTTGTGGTTCGTTTGAGAGGTTACCAGAGGAAGATGAGGACCAGCAAGACCTTTCAGGGCTGGCCCCTTTAGTGTAGGAGCAATCGCCGGACGTTCGCAATATCGGTGTGGATTTCTGGCCAGATTCAGCAGCAGAGCAAGTGAACGTTGGAACTTTCAGCAATCTAAATAAGTTCCGAGGCCAAGTGTTTGTGGTTCGTTTGAGAGGTTGCCAGTGGGAGATGAGGACCAGCAAGATCTTTCCGGGCTGGCCCCTTTAGTGTAGGAGCAATCTCTGGACGTTCGCAGTTTCACACTCGAGCTCTGACGTGAATTAGCGAGAGAAAGCGATGACACGTTTGGACCTTTAATTGTTTAAACAAGTTCAGAGGCCAAGTGTTTGTGGTTCGTTTGAGAGGTTACCAGTGGGAGTTGAGGACCAGCAAGAGCTTTCAGGGCTGGCAGCTTTAGTGTAGGAGCAATCGCCGGACGTTCGCAATATCGGTGTGGATTTCTGTCCAGATTCAGCAGCAGAGCAAGTGAACGTTGGAACTTTTACCAGCGTAAACAAGTTCAGAGCCCAGGTGTTTGTGGTACGTTTGAGAGTTTAGCAGTGGGAGAAGAGGACCAGCAACAGGTTTCAGGGCTGGCACCTTTAGTGTAGGAGCAATCGCTGGACGTTCGCAATATCGGTGTGGATTTCTGGCCATATTCAGCAGCAGAGCAAGTGAACGTTGTAACTTTCAGCAATCTAAGTAAGTTCCGAGCCCAAGTGTTTGTGGTTCGTTTGAGAGGTTGCCAGTGGGAGATGAGGAACGGCAACAGCTTTCAGGGCTGGCACCTTTAGTGTAGGAGCAATCGCCGGACGTTCGCAATATCGGTGTGGAGTTCTGGCCATATTCAGCAGCAGAGCAAGTGAACGTTGGAACTTTTACCAGCCTAAACAAGTTCACAGCCCAGGTGTTTGTGGTACGTTTGAGAGGTTACCAGTGGGAGATGAGGACCAGCAAGAGCTTTCAGTGTTGGCACCTTTAGTGTAGTAGCAATCGCCGGACGTTCGCAATATCGGTGTGGAGTTCTGGCCAGATTCAGCAGCAGAGCAAGTGAACGTTGGAACTTTTACCAGCGTAAACAAGTTCAGAGCCCAGGTGTTTGTGGTTCGTTTGAGAGGTTACCAGTGGGAGAAGAGGCCCAGCAAGAGGTTTCAGGGCTGGCACCTTTGATGTACGAGCAATCGCCGGACGTTCGCAATATCGGTGTGGATTTCTGGCCAGATTCAGCAGCTGATCAAGTGAACGTTGGAACTTTCAGCAATCTAAATAAGTTTCGAGCCCAAGTGTTTGTGGTTCGTTTGAGAGGTTGCCAGTGGGAGAAGAAGACCAGCAACAGCTTTCAGGGCTGGCCCCGTTAGTGTAGGAGCAATTACTGGACGTTGGCAATATCGGTGTGGAGTTTGGCCAGATTCAGCAGCAGAGCAAGTGAACGTTGGAACTTTTACCAACCTAAACAAGTTCACAGCCCAGGTCTTTGTGGTTCGTTTGAGAGGTTACCAGTGGGAGATGAGGACCGGCAACAGCTTTCAGGGCTGGACCCTTTAGTGTAGGAGCAATCGCTGGACGTTCGCAATTTCACTCTCGAGCTCTGACGTGAATTAGCGAGAGGAAGCGATGAGACGTTTGGACCTTTAAGTGTTTAAAGAAGTTCAGAGGCCAAGTGTTTGTGGTTCGTTTGAGAGGTTACCAGTGGGACATGAGGACCAGCAAGAGCTTTCAGGGCTGGCCCCTTTAGTGTAGGAGCAATCGCCGGACGTTCGCACTATCGGTGTGGATTTCTGGCCAGATTGAGCAGCAGAGCAAGTGAACGTTGGTACTTTCAGCAATCTAAACAAGTTCAGAGGCCAAGTGTTTGTGGTTCGTTTGAGAGGTTACCAGTGGGAGAAGAGGAACAGCAACAGGTTTCAGGGCTGGCCCCTTTAGTGTAGGAGCAATCGCCGGACGTTCGCAATATCGGTGTGGAGTTCTGGCCAGATTCAGCAGCAGAGCAAGTGAACGTTGGAACTTTCAGCAATCTAAATAAGTTCCGAGCCCAAGTGTTTGTGGTTCGTTTGAGAGTTTAGCAGTGGGAGAAGAGGACCAGCAACAGGTTTCAGGGCTGTCACCTTTAGTGTAGGAGCAATCACCGGACGTTCGCAATATCGGTGTGGATTTCTGGCCAGATTCAGCAGCAGAGCAAGTGAACGTTGGAACTTTTAGCAATGTAAACAAGTTCCGAGCCCAAGTGTTTGTGGTTCGTTTGAGAGATTACCAGTGGGAGATGAGGAACGGCAACAGCTTTCAGGGCTGGCACCTTTAGTGTAGGAGCAATCGCCGGACGTTCGCAATATCGGTGTGGAGTTCTGGCCAGATTCAGCAGCAGAGCAAGTGAACGTTGGAACTTTTACCAGCCTAAACAAGTTCACAGCCCAGGTGTTTGTGGTACGTTTGAGAGGTTACAAGTGGGAGATGAGGACCAGCAAGAGCTTTCAGTGTTGGCACCTTTAGTGTAGTAGCAATTGCCGGACGTTCGCAATATCGGTGTGGAGTTCTGGCCAGATTCAGCAGCAGAGCAAGTGAACGTTGGAACTTTTACCAGCGTAAACAAGTTCAGAGCCCAGGTGTTTGTGGTTCGTTTGAGAGGTTGCCAGTGGGAGAAGAGGCCCAGCAACAGGTTTCAGGGCTGGCACCTTTGATGTAGGAGCAATCGCCGGACGTTCGCAATATCAGTGTGGATTTCTGGCCAGATTCAACAGCAGATCAAGTGAACGTTGGAACTTTCAGCAATCTAAATAAGTTTCGAGCCCAAGTGTTTGTGGTTCGATTGAGAGGTTGCCAGTGGAGAAGAAGACCAGCAAGAGCTTTCAGGGCTGGCCCCTTTAGTGTAGGAGCAATTACTGGACGTTCGCAATATCGGTGTGGAGTTCTGGCCAGATTCAGCAGCAGAGCAAGTGAACGTTGGAACTTTTACCAGCCTAAACAAGTTCACAGCCCAGGTCTTTGTGGTTCGTTTGAGAGGTTACCAGTGGGAGATGAGGACCGGCAACAGCTTTCAGGGCTGGACCCTTTAGTGTAGGAGCAATCGCTGGACGTTCGCAATTTCACTCTCGAGCTCTGACGTGAATTAGCGAGAGGAAGCGATGAGACGTTTGGACCTTTAAGTGTTTAAAGAAGTTCAGAGGCCAAGTGTTTGTGCTTCGTTTGAGAGGTTACCAGTGGGAGATGAGGACCAGCAAGAGCTTTCAGGGCTGGCCCCTTTAGTGTAGGAGCAATCGCCGGACGTTCGCAATATCGGTGTGGATTTCTGGCCAGATTGAGCAGCAGAGCAAGTGAACGTTGGTACTTTCAGCAATCTAAACAAGTTCAGAGCCCAAGTGTCTGTGGTTCGTTTGAGAGGTTACCAGTGGGAGAAGAGGACCAGCAACAGGTTTCAGGGCTGGCCCCTTTAGTGTAGGAGCAATCGCCGGACGTTCGCAATATCGGTGTGGAGTTCTGGCCAGATTCAGCAGCAGAGCAAGTGAACGTTGGAACTTTCAGCAATCTAAATAAGTTTCGAGCCCAAGTGTTTGTGGTTCGTTTGAGAGTTTAGCAGTAGGAGAAGAGGACCAGCAACAGGTTTCAGGGCTGGCACCTTTAGTGTAGAAGCAATCACCGGACGTTCGCAATATCGGTGTGGATTTCTGGCCAGATTCAGCAGCAGAGCAAGTGAACGTTGGAACTTTTAGCAATGTAAACAAGTTCCGAGCCCAAGTGTTTGTGGTTCGTTTGAGAGGTTACCAGTGGGAGATGAGGACCGGCAAGAGCTTTCAGGGCTGGCCCCTTTAGTGTAGGAGCAATCGCCGGACGTTCGCAATATCGGTGTGGAGTTCTGGCCATATTCAGCAGCAGAGCAAGTGAACGTTGGAACTTTCAGTAATCTAAATAAGTTCCGAGCCCAAGTGTTTGTGGTTCGTTTGAGAGGTTACCAGAGGGAGAAGAGGACCAGCAAGAGGTTTCAGGGCTGGCCCCTTTAGTGTAGGAGCAATCGCCGGACGTTCGCAATATCGGTGTGGATTTCTGGCCAGATTCAGCAGCAGCGCAAGTGAATGTTGGAACATTCAGCTATCTAAATAAGTTCCGAGCCCAAGTGTTTGTGGTTCGTTTGAGAGTTCACCAGTGGGAGAAGAGGCCCAGCAAGATCTTTCCGGGCTGGCCCCTTTAGTGTAGGAGCAATCACTGGACTTTCGCAATTTCACTCTCGAGCACTGACGTGAATTAGCGAGAGGAAGCGATGAGACGTTTGGACCTTTAAGTGTTTAAACAAGTTCAGAGGCCAAGTGTTTGTGGTTCGTTTGAGAGGTTACCAGTGGGAGATGAGGACCAGCAAGAGCTTTCAGTGCTGGCAACATTAGTGCAGGAGCAATAGCCGGACGTTCGCAATATCGGTGTGGAGTTCTGGCCAGATTCAGCAGCAGAGCAAGTGAACGTTGGAACTTTCAGCAATCTAAATAAGTTCCAAGCCCAAGTGTTTGTGGTTCGTTTAAGAGGTTACCAGTGGGAGAAGAGGACCAGCAACAGGTTTCAGGGCTGGCCCCTTTAGTGTAGGAGCAATCGCCGGACGTTCACAATATTGGTGTGGATTTCTGGCCAGATTCAGCAGCAGAGCAAGTGAACGTTGGAACTTTCAGCAATCTAAATAAGTTTCGAGCCCAAGTGTTTGTGGTTCGTTTGAGAGGTTACCAGTGGGAGAAGAAGACCAGCAACAGCTTTCAGCGCTGGCCCCGTTAGTGTAGGAGCAATTACTGGACGTTCGCAATATCGGTGTGGAGTTCTGGCCAGATTCAGCAGCAGAGCAAGTGAACGTTGGAACTTTCAGCAATCTAAATAAGTTCCGAGCCCAAGTGTTTGTGGTTCGTTTGAGAGGTTACCAGTGGGAGATGAGGACCGGCAACAGCTTTCAGGGCTGGCCCCTTTAGTGTAGGAGCAATCGCTGGACGTTCGCAATTTCACTCTCGAGCTCTGAAGTGAATTAGCGAGAGGAAGCGATGAGACGTTTGGACCTTTAAGTGTTTAAAGAAGTTCAGAGGCCAAGTGTTTGTGCTTCGTTTGAGAGGTTACCAGTGGGAGATGAGGACCAGCAAGAGCTTTCAGGGCTGGCCCCTTTAGTGTAGGAGCAATCGCCGGACGTTCGCAATATCGGTGTGGATTTCTGGCCAGATTCAGCAGCAGAGCAAGTGAACGTTGGTACTTTCAGCAATCTAAACAAGTTCCGAGCCCAAGTGTTTGTGGTTCGTTTGAGAGGTTACCAGTGGGAGAAGAGGACCAGCAACAGGTTTCAGGGCTGGCCCCTTTAGTGTAGGAGCAATCACCGGACGTTCGCAATATCGGTGTGGATTTCTGGCCAGATTCAGCAGCAGAGCAAGTGAACGTTGCAACTTTTAGCAATGTAAACAAGTTCAGAGCCCAAGTGTTTGTGGTTCGTTTGAGAGGTTACCAGTGGGAGATGAGGACCAGCAAGAGCTTTCAGGGCTGGCCCCTTTAGTGTAGGAGCAATCGCCGGACGTTCGCAATATCGGTGTGGATTTCTGGCCAGATTCAGCAGCAGAGCAAGTGAACGTTGGAATTTTTACCAGCCTAAACAAGTTCCGAGCCCAGGTGTTTGTGGTTCGTTTGAGAGGTTACCAGTGGGAGAAGAAATCCAGCAAGAGCTTTCAGGGCTGGCCCCTTTAGTGTAGGAGCAATCGCCGGACGTTCGCAATATCGGTGTGGATTTCTGGCCAGATTCAGCAGCAGAGCAAGTGAACGTTGGAACTTTCAGCAATCTAAATAAGTTCCGAGCCCAAGTCTTTGTGGTTCCTTTAAGAGGTTTACCAGTGGGAGAAGAGGACCAGCAAGAGGTTTCAGGGCTGGCCCCTTTAGTGTAGGAGCAATCGCCGGACGTTCACAATATTGGTGTGGATTTCTGGCCAGATTCAGCAGCAGAGCAAGTGAACGTTGGAACTTTCAGCAATCTAAATAAGTTTCGAGCCCAAGTGTTTGTGGTTCGTTTGAGAGGTTACCAGTGGGAGATGAGGACCAGCAAGAGCTTTCCGGGCTGGCACCTTTAGTGTAGGAGCAATCGCCGGACGTTCGCAATATCGGTGTGGATTTCTGGCCAGATTGAGCAGCAGAGCAAGTGAACGTTGGTACTTTCAGCAATCTAAACAAGTTCAGAGCCAAGGTGTTTGTGGTTCGTTTGAGAGTTTGCCAGTGGGAGAAGAAATCCAGCAAGAGCTTTCAGTGCTGGCACATTTAGTGTGGGAGCAATCGCCGGACGTTCGCAATATCGGTGTGGATTTCTGGCCATATTCAGCAGCAGAGCAAGTGAACTTTGGAACTTTCAGCAATCTAAATAAGTTCCGAGCCCAAGTGTTTGTGGTTCGTTTGAGAGGTTACCAGTGGGAGAAGAGGACCAGCAACAGGTTTCAGGGCTGGCCCCTTTAGTGTAGGAGCAATCGCTGGACGTTCGCAATATCGATGTGGATTTCTGGCCAGATTCAGCAGCAGAGCAAGTGAACGTTGGAACTTTTACCAGCCTAAACAAGTTCACAGCCCAGGTATTTGTGGTTCGTTTGAGAGGTTACCAGTGGGAGATGAGGACCAGCAAGATCTTGTAGGGCTGGCACCATTAGTGTAGGAGCAATAGCCGGACGTTCGCAATATCGGTGTGGAGTTCTGGCCAGATTCAGCAGCAGAGCAAGTGAACGTTGGTACTTTCAGCAATTTAAACAAGTTCCGAGCCCAAGTGTTTGTGGTTCGTTTGAGAGGTTACCAGTGGGAGAAGAAATCCAGCAAGGGCTTTCAGTGCTGGCACATTTAGTGTGGGAGCAATCGCCGGATGTTCGCAATATCGGTGTGGAGTTCTGGCCATATTCAGCAGCAGAGCAAGTGAACGTTGGAACTTTCAGCAATCTAAGTAAGTTCTGAGCCCAAGTGTTTGTGGTTCGTTTGAGAGGTTAGCAGTGGGAGAAGAGGACCAGCAACAGGTTTCAGGGCTGGCCCCTTTAGTGTAGGAGCAATCGCCGGACGTTCGCAATATCGGCGTGGATTTCTGGCCAGATTCAGCAGCAGAGCAAGTGAACGTTGGAACTTTTAGCAATGTAAACAAGTTCCGAGCCCAAGTGTTTGTGGTTCGTTTGAGAGGTTACCAGTGGGAGAAGAGGACCAGCAACAGGTTTCAGGGCTGGCCCCTTTAGTGTAGGAGCAATCGCTGGACGTTCGCAATATCGGTGTGGATTTCTGGCCAGATTCAGCAGCAGAGCAAGTGAACGTTGGAACTTTTACCAGCCTAAACAAGTTCAGAGCCCAGGTTTTTGTGGTACGTTTGAGAGTTTAACAGTGGGAGAAGAGGACCAGCAACAGGTTTCAGGGCTGGCACCTTTAGTGTAGGAGCAATCGCTGGACGTTCGCAATATCGGTGTGGATTTCTGGCCAGATTCAGCAGCAGAGCAAGTGAACGTTGTAACTTTCAGCAATCTAAGTAAGTTCCGAACCCAAGTGTTTGTGGTTCGTTTGAGAGGTTGCCAGTGGGAGATGAGGAACGGCAACAGCTTTCAGGGCTGGCACCTTTAGTGTAGGAGCAATCGCCGGACTTCCGCAATATCGGTGTGGAGTTCTGGCCAGATTCAGCAGCAGAGCAAGTGAACGTTGGAAATTTTACCAGCCTAAACAAGTTCACAGCCCAGGTATTTGTGGTTCGTTTGAGAGGTTACCAGTGGGAGATGAGGACCAGCAAGACCTTTCAGTGCTGGCACCATTAGTGTAGGAGCAATAGCCGGACGTTCACAATATCGGTGTAGAGTTCTGGCCAGATTCAGCAGCAGAGCAAGTGAACGTTGGAACTTTTACCAGCGTAAACAAGTTCAGAGCCCAGGTGTTTGTGGTTCGTTTGAGAGGTTACCAGTGGGAGAAGAGGCCCAGCAAGAGGTTTCAGGGCTGGCCCCTTTGATGTACGAGCAATCGCCGGACGTTCGCAATATCGGTGTGGATTTCTGGCCAGATTCAGCAGCAGATCAAGTGAACGTTGGAACTTTCAGCAATCTAAATAAGTTTCGAGCCCAAGTGTCTGTGGTTCGTTTGAGAGGTTGCCAGTGGGAGAAGAGGACCAGCAACAGCTTTCAGCGCTGGCCCCGTTAGTGTAGGAGCAATTACTGGACGTTCGCAATATCGGTGTGGAGTTCTGGCCAGATTCAGCAGCAGAGCAAGTGAACGTTGGAACTTTTGCCAGCCTAAAGAAGTTCACAGCCCAGGTCTTTGTGGTTCGTTTGAGAGGTTACCAGTGGGAGATGAGGACCGGCAACAGCTTTCAGGGCTGGCCCCTTTAGTGTAGGAGCAATCGCTGGACGTTCGCTATTTCACTCTCGAGCTCTGACGTGAATTAGCGAGAGGAAGCGATGAGACATTTGGACCTTTAAGTGTTTAAACAAGTTCAGAGGCCAAGTGTTTGTGCTTTGTTTGAGAGGTTACCAGTGGGAGATGAGGACCAGCAAGAGCTTTCAGGGCTGGCCCCTTTAGTGTAGGAGCAATCGCCGGACGTTCGCAATATCGGTGTGGAGTTCTGGCCAGATTCAGCAGCAGAGCAAGTGAACGTTGGAACTTTCAGCAATCTAAATAAGTTCCAAGCCCAAGTGTTTGTGGTTCCTTTAAGAGGTTTACCAGTGGGAGAAGAGGACCAGCAACATTTTTCAGGGCTGGCCCCTTTAGTGTAGGAGCAATCGCCGGACGTTCGCAATATCGGTGTGGAGTTCTGGCCAGATTCAGCAGCAGAGCAAGTGAACGTTGGAACTTTTACCAGCCTAAACAAGTTCACAGCCCAGGTATTTGTGGTTCGTTTGAGAGGTTACCAGTGGGAGAAGAGGCCCAGCAAGAGGTTTCAGGGCTGGCCCCTTTGATGTACTAGCAATCGCCGGACGTTCGCAATATCGGTGTGGATTTCTGGCCAGATTCAGCAGCAGATCAAGTGAAGGTTGGAACTTTCAGCAATCTAAATAAGTTTCGAGCCCAAGTGTTTGTGGTTCGTTTGAGAGGTTGCCAGTGGGAGAAGAAGACCAGCAACAGCTTTCAGCGCTGGCCCCGTTAGTGTAGGAGCAATTACTGGACGTTCGCAGTATCGGTGTGGAGTTCTGGCCAGATTCAGCAGCAGAGCAAGTGAACGTTGGAACTTTTACCAGCCTAAACAAGTTCACAGCCCAGGTCTTTGTGGTTCGTTTGAGAGGTTACCAGTGGGAGATGAGGACCGGCAACAGCTTTCAGGGCTGGACCCTTTATTGTAGGAGCAATCGCTGGACGTTCGCAATTTCACTCTCGAGCTCTGACGTGAATTAGCGAGAGGAAGCGATGAGACGTTTGGACCTTTAAGTGTTTAAACAAGTTCAGAGGCCAAGTGTTTGTGGTTCGTTTGAGAGGTTACCAGTGGGAGATGAGGACCAGCAAGAGCTTTCAGGGCTGGCACCTTTAGTGTAGGAGCAATCGCCGGACTTCCGCAATATCGGTGTGGAGTTCTGGCCAGATTCAGCAGCAGAGCAAGTGAACGTTGGTACTTTCAGCAATCTAAACAAGTTCCGAGCCCAAGTGTTTGTGGTTCGTTTGAGAGGTTACCAGTGGGAGAAGAGGACCAGCAACAGGTTTCAGGGCTGGCACCTTTAGTGTAGGAGCAATCACCGGACGTTCGCAATATCGGTGTGGATTTCTGGCCAGATTCAGCAGCAGAGCAAGTGAACGTTGGAACTTTTAGCAATGTAAACAAGTTCCGAGCCCAAGTGTTTGTGGTTCGTTTGAGAGGTTACCAGTGGGAGATGAGGACCAGCAAGAGCTTTCAGGGCTGGCCCCTTTAGTGTAGGAGCAATCGCCGGACGTTCGCAATATCGGTGTGGATTTCTGGCCATATTCAGCAGCAGAGCAAGTGAACGTTGGAATTTTTACCAGCCTAAACAAGTTCAGAGCCCAGGTGTTTGTGGTTCGTTTGAGAGGTTACCAGTGGGAGAAGAAATCCAGCAAGAGCTTTCAGGACTTTCCCCTTTAGTGTAGGAGCAATCGCCGGACGTTCGCAATATCGGTGTGGATTTCTGGCCAGATTCAGCAGCAGAGCAAGTGAACGTTGGAACTTTCAGCAATCTAAGTAAGTTCCGAGCCCAAGTGTTTGTGGTTCGTTTGAGAGGTTACCAGTGGGAGATGAGGACCAGCAAGAGCTTTCAGGGCTGGCCCCTTTAGTGTAGGAGCAATCGCCGGACGTTCGCAATATCGGTGTGGATTTCTGGCCAGATTCAGCAGCAGAGCAAGTGAACGTTGGAACTTTCAGCAACCTAAGTAAGTTCCGAACCCAAGTGTTTGTGGTTCGTTTGAGAGGTTACCAGTGGGAGAAGAGGACCAGCAACAGGTTTCAGGGCTGGCCCCTTTAGTGTAGGAGCAATCGCCGGACGTTGGCAATATCGGTGTGGAGTTCTAGCCAGATTCAGCAGCAGAGCAAGTGAACGTTGGAATTTTTACCTAAACAAGTTCAGAGCCCAGGTGTTTGTGGTTCGTTTGAGAGGTTACCAGTGGGAGAAAAAATCCAGCAAGAGCTTTCAGGGCTGGCCCCTTTAGTGTAGGAGCAATCGCCGGACGTTCGCAATATCGGTGTGGATTTCTGGCCAGATTCAGCAGCAGAGCAAGTGAACGTTGGAACTTTCAGCAATCTAAGTAAGTTCCGAGCCCAAGTGTTTGTGGTTCGTTTGAGAGGTTACCAGTGGGAGATGAGGAACGGCAACAGCTTTCAGGGCTGGCCCCTTTAGTGTAGGAGCAATCGCCGGACGTTCGCAATATCGGTGTGGAGTTCTGGCCAGATTCAGCAGCAGAGCAAGTGAACGTTGGAACTTTTACCAGCCTAAACAAGTTCAGAGCACAGGTGTTTGTGGTACGTTTGAGAGGTTGCCAGTGGGATAAGAGGACCAGCAACAGGTTTCAGGGCTGGCCCCTTTAGTGTAGGAGCAATCGCCGGACGTTGGCAATATGGGTGTGGAGTTCTAGCCAGATTCAGCAGCAGAGCAAGTGAACGTTGGAATGTTTACCAGCCTAAACAAGTTCAGAGCCCAGGTGTTTGTGGTTCGTTTGAGAGGTTACCAGTGGGAGAAGAAATCCAGCAAGAGCTTTCAGGGCTGGCCCCTTTAGTGTAGGAGCAATTACTGGACGTTCGCAATATCGGTGTGGATTTCTGGCCAGATTCAGCAGCAGAGCAAAGTGAACGTTGGAACTTTCAGCAATCTAAGTAAGTTCCGAGCCCAAGTGTTTGTGGTTCGTTTGAGAGGTTACCAGTGGGAGATGAGGACCAGCAAGAGCTTTCAGGGCTGGCCCCTTTAGTGTAGGAGCAATCGCCGGACGTTCGCAATATCGGTGTGGATTTTCTGGCCAGATTCAGCAGCAGAGCAAGTGAACGTTGGAACTTTCAGCAACCTAAGTAAGTTCCGAACCCAAGTGTTTGTGGTTCGTTTGAGAGGTTACCAGTGGGAGAAGAGGACCAGCAACAGGTTTCAGGGCTGGCCCCTTTAGTGTAGGAGCAATCGCCGGACGTTGGCAATATCGGTGTGGAGTTCTAGCCAGATTCAGCAGCAGAGCAAGTGAACGTTGGAACTTTTACCAGCCTAAACAAGTTCACAGCCCAGGTCTTTGTGGTTCGTTTGAGAGGTTACCAGTGGGAGATGAGGACCGGCAACAGCTTTCAGGGCTGGACCCTTTAGTGTAGGAGCAATCGCTGGACGTTCGCAATTTCACTCTCGAGCTCTGACGTGAATTAGCGAGAGGAGGCGATGAGACGTTTGGACCTTTAGGTGTTTAAAGAAGTTCAGAGGCCAAGTGTTTGTGCTTCGTTCGAGAGGTTACCAGTGGGAGATGAGGACCAGCAAGAGCTTTCAGGGCTGGCCCCTTTAGTGTAGGAGCAATCGCCGGACGTTCGCAATATCGGTGTGGAGTTCTGGCCAGATTCAGCAGCAGAGCAAGTGAACGTTGGAACTTTCAGCAATCTAAATAAGTTCCGAGCCCAAGTGTTTGTGGTTCGTTTGAGAGGTTACCAGTGGGAGAAGAGGACCAGCAACAGGTTTCAGGGCTGGCACCTTTAGTGTAGGAGCAATCACCGGACGTTCGCAATATCGGTGTGGATTTCTGGCCAGATTCAGCAGCAGAGCAAGTGAACGTTGGAACTTTTAGCAATGTAAACAAGTTCAGAGGCCAAGTGTTTGTGGTTCGTTTGAGAGGTTACCAGTGGGAGATGAGTACCAGCAAGAGCTTTCAGGGCTGGCACCTTTAGTGTAGTAGCAATCGCCGGACGTTCGCAATATCGGTGTGGACTTCTGGGCAGATTCAGCAGCAGAGCAAGTGAACGTTGGAACTTTTACCAGCCTAAACAAGTTCAGAGCCCAGGTGTTTGTGGTACGTTTGAGAGTTTAGCAGTGGGAGAAGAGGACCAGCAACAGGTTTCAGGGCTGGCACCTTTAGTGTAGGAGCAATCGCTGGACGTTCGCAATATCGGTGTGGAGTTCTGGCCAGATTCAGCAGCAGAGCAAAGTGAACGTTGGAACTTTTACCAGCCTAAACAAGTTCACAGCCCACGTATTTGTGGTTCGTTTGAGAGGTTACCAGTGGGAGATGAGGACCAGCAAGAGCTTTCAGTGCTGGCACCATTAGTGTAGGAGCAATAGCCGGACGTTCGCAATATCGGTGTGGAGTTCTGGCCAGATTCAGCAGCAGAGCAAGTGAACGTTGGAACTTTTACCAGCGTAAACAAGTTCAGAGCCCAGGTGTTTGTGGTTCGTTTGAGAGGTTACCAGTGGGAGAAGAGGACCAGCAAGAGCTTTCAGGGCTGGCCCCTTTAGTGTAGGAGCAATCGCCGGACGTTCACAATATCGGTGTGGATTTCTGGCCAGATTGAGCAGCAGAGCAAGTGAACGTTGGAACTTTTACCAGCCTAAACAAGTTCAGAGCCCAGGTGTTTGTGGTTCGTTTGAGAGGTTAGCAGTGGGAGAAGAAATCCGGCAAGAGCTTTCAGTGCTGGCCCCTTTAGTGTAGGAGCAATTACTGGACGTTCGCAATATCGGTGTGGATTTCTGGCAAGATTCAGCAGCAGAGCAAGTGAACTTTGGAACTTTCAGCAAGCTAAGTAAGTTCCGAGCCCAAGTGTTTTTGGTTCGTTTGAGAGGTTACCAGTGGGAGATGAGGACCAGCAAGAGCTTTCAGGGCTGGCACCTTTAGTGTAGGAGCAATCGCCGGACGTTGCAAAATCGGAGTGGAGTTCTAGGCAGATTCAGCAGCAGAGCAAGTGAACGTTGGAACTTTCAGCAATCTAAATAAGTTCCGAGCCCAAGTGTTTGTGGTTCGCTTGAGAGGTTACCAGTGGGAGATGAGGACGGGCAACAGGTTTCAGGGCTGGCCCCTTTAGTGTAGTAGCAATCGCCGGACGTTCGCAATATCGGTGTGGATTTCTGGCCAGATTCAGCA
This sequence comes from Gavia stellata, assembly GCF_030936135.1. Classification (NCBI taxonomy): domain Eukaryota; kingdom Metazoa; phylum Chordata; class Aves; order Gaviiformes; family Gaviidae; genus Gavia; species Gavia stellata. Next base: position 15,133 of record NW_026776384.1, on the reverse strand, counting down.
GGAGAGCAATAGTTCAGAGCCCAGGTGTTTGTGGTTCGTTTGAGAGGTATGCCAGTGGAGATAGAGGACCGGCAACAGCTTTCAGGGCTGCCCCTTTAGTGTAGTAGCAATCGCCGGACGTTCGCAATATCGGTGTGGACTTCTGGCCAGATTCAGCAGCAGAGGAAAGTGAACGTTGGAACTTTTACCAGCCTAAACAAGTTCAGAGCCCAGGTGTTTGTGGTACGTTTGAGAGTTTAGCAAGTGGGAGAAGAGGACCAGCAACAGGTTTCAGGGCTGGCACCTTTAGTGTAGGAGCAATCGCTGGACGTTCGCATATCGGTGTGGAGTTCTGGCCAGATTCAGCAGCAGAGCAAGTGAACGTTGGAACTTTTACCAGCCTAAACAAGTTCACAGCCCAGGTGTTTGTGGTACGTTTGAGAGGTTACCAGTGGGAGATGAGGACCAGCAAGAGCTTTCAGTGCTGGCACCTTTAGTGTAGTAGCAATCGCCGGACGTTCGCAATATCGGTGTGGAGTTCTGGCCAGATTCAGCAGCAGAGCAAGTGAACGTTGGAACTTTTACCAGCGTAAACAAGTTCCGAGCCCAGGTGTTTGTGGTTCGTTTGAGATGTTGCCAGTGGGAGATGAGGACCAGCAACAGGTTTCAGGGCTGGCCCCTTTGATGTACGAGCAATCGCCGGACGTTCGCAATATCGGTGTGGATTTCTGGCCAGATTCAGCAGCAGATCAAGTGAACGTTGGAACTTTCAGCAATCTAAATAAGTTTCGAGCCCAAGTGTTTGTGGTTCGTTTGAGGAGGTTGCCAGTGGGAGAAGAAGACCAGCAACAGCTTTCAGCGCTGGCCCCGTTAGTGTAGGAGCAATTACTGGACTTTCACAATATCGGTGTGGAGTTCTGGCCAGATTCAGCAGCAGAGCAACGTGAACGTTGGAACTTTTACCAGCCTAAACAAGTTCACAGCCCAGGTCTTTGTGGTTCGTTTGAGAGGTTACCAGTGGGAGATGAGGACCGGCAACAGCTTTCAGGGCTGGACCTTTAGTGTAGGAGCAATCGCTGGACGTTCGGCAATTTCACTCTCGAGCTCTGACGTGAATTAGCGAGAGGAAGCAATGAGACGTTTTGGACCTTTAAGTGTTTAAAGAAGTTCAGAGGCCAAGTGTTTGTGGTTCGTTTGAGAGGTTACCAGTGGGAGATGAGGACCAGCAAGAGCTTCCAGGGCTGGCCCCTTTAGTGTAGGAGCAATCGCCGGACAGTTCGCAATATCGGTGTGGAGTTCTGGCCAGATTCAGCAGCAGAGCAAGTGTGAACGTTGGAACTTTCAGCAATCTAAATAATTTCCGAGCCCAAGTGTTTGTGGTTCGTTTGAGAGGTTACCAAGTGGGAGAAGAGGACCAGCAACAGGTTTCAGGGGTGGCACCTTTAGTGTAGGAGCAATCACCGGACGTTCGCAATATCGGCGTGGATTTCTGGCCAGATTCAGCAGCAGAGCAAAGTGAACGTTGGAACTTTTAGCAATGTAAACAAGTTCCGAGCCCAAGTGTTTGTGGTTCGTTTGAGAGGTTACCAGTGGGAGATGAGTACCAGCAAGAGCTTTCAGGGCTGGCCCCTTTAGTGTAGTAGCAATCGCCGGACGTTGCGCAATATCGGTGTGGACTTCTGGCCAGATTCAGCAGCAGAGCAAGTGAACGTTGGAACTTTTACCAGCCTAAACAAGTTCAGAGCCAGGTGTTTGTGGTACGTTGAGAGTTTAACAGTGGGAGAAGAGGACCAGCAACAGGTTTCAGGGCTGGCCCCTTTAGTGTAGGAGCAATCGCCGGACGTTCGCAATATCGGTGTGGAGTTCTGGCCAGATTCAGCAGCAGGAGCAAGTGAACGTTGTAACTTTCAGCAATCTAAGTAAGTTCCGAGCCCAAGTGTTTGTGGTTCATTTGAGAGGTTGCCAGGTGGAGATGAGGAACGTCAACAGCTTTCAGGGCTGGCACCTTTAGTGTAGTAGCAATCGCCGGACGTTCGCAATATCGGTGTGGACTTCTGGCCAGATTCAGCAGCAGACCAAGTGAACGTTGGAACTTTTACCAGCCTAAACAAGTTCAGAGCCCAGGTGTTTGTGGTACGTTTGAGAGTTTAACAGTGGGGAGAAGAGGACCAGCAACAGGTTTCAGGGCTGGCAGCTTTAGTGTAGGAGCAATCGCCGGACGTTTGCAATATCGGTGTGGAGTTCTGGCCAGATTCAGCAGGCAGAGCAATGTGAACGTTGGAACTTTTACCAGCCTAAACAAGTTCACAGCCCAGGTATTTGTGGTTCGTTTGAGAGGTTACCAGTGGGAGATGAGGACCAGCAAGAGCTTTCAGTGCTGGCACCATTAGTGTAGGAGCAATAGCCGGACGTTCGCAATATCGGTGTGGAGTTCTGGCCAGATTCAGCAGTAGAGCAAGTGAACGTTGGTACTTTCAGCAATCTAAACAAGTTCACTTCGAGCCCAAGTGTTTGTTGGTTCGTTTGAGAGGTTACCAGTGGGAGAAGAAATCCAGCAAGAGCTTTCAGTGCTGGCACATTTAGTGTAGGAGCAATCGCCCGGACGTTCGCAATATCGGTGTGGATTTCTGGCCAGATTCAGCAGCAGAGCAAGTGAACGTTTGAAAGAACTTTTAGCAATGTAAACAAGTTCCGAGCCCAAGTGTTTGTGGTTCGTTTGAGAGGGTTACCAGTGGGAGAAGAGGACCAGCAACAGGTTTTAGGGCTGGCACCTTTAGTGTAGGAGCAATCGTTGGACTTTCGCAATATCGGTGTGGAGTTCTGGCCAGATTCAGCAGCAGAGCAAGTGAACGTTGGAACTTTTAGCAATGTAAACAAGTTCCGAGCCCAAGTGTTTGTGGTTCGTTTGAAGAGGTTACCAGTGGAGAGATGAGTACCAGCAAGAGCTTTCAGGGCTGGCCCCTTTAGTGTAGGAGCAAATCGCCGGAACGTTCGCAATATCGGTGTGGACTTCTGGCCAGATTCAGCAGCAGAGCAACGTGAACGTTGGAACTTTTACCAGCCTAAACAAGTTCAAGAGCCCAGGTGTTTGTGGTACGTTTGAGAGTTTAGCAGTGGGAGAAGAGGACCAGCAACAGGTTTCAGGGCTGGCACCTTTAGTGTAGGAGCAATCGCTGGACGTTCGCAATATCGGTGTGGAGTTCTGGCCAGATTCAGCAGCAGAGCAAGTGAACGTTGGAACTTTCAGCAATCTAAGTAAGTTCTGAGCCCAAGTGTTTGTGGTTCGTTTGAGAGGTTGCCAGTGGGAGATGAGGACCAGCAACAGATTTCAGGGCTGGCACCTTTAGTGTAGGAGCAATCGTCGGACGTTCGCAATATCGGGTGTGGAGTTCTGGCCAGATTCAGCAGCAGAGCAAGTGAACGTTGGAACTTTTACCAGCCTAAACAAGTTCACAGCCCAGGTGTTTGTGGTACGTTTGAGAGGTTACCAGTGGGAGATGAGGACCAGCAAGAGCTTTCAGTGCTGGCACCTTTAGTGTAGTAGCAATCGCCGGACGTTCGCAATATCGGTGTGGAGTTCTGGCCAGATTCAGCAGCAGAGCAACGTGAACGTTGGAACTTTTACCAGCGTAAACAAGTTCAGAGCCCAGGTGTTTGTGGTTCGTTTGAGATGTTGCCAGTGGGAGAAGAGGCCCAGCAACAGGTTTCAGGGCTGGCCCCTTTGATGTACGAGCAATCGCCGGACGTTCGCAATATCGGTGTGGATTTCTGGCCAGATTCAGCAGCAGATCAAGTGAACGTTGGAACTTTCAGCAATCTAAATAAGTTTCGAGCCCAAGTGTTTGTGGTTCGTTTGAGAGGTTGCCAGTGGGAGAAGAAGACCAGCAACAGCTTTCAGCGCTGGCCCCGTTAGTGTAGGAGCAATTACTGGACTTTCACAATATCGGTGTGGAGTTCTGGCAAGATTCAGCAGCAGAGCAAGTGAACGTTGGAACTTTTACCAGCCTAAACAAGTTCACAGCCCAGGTCTTTGTGGTTCGTTTGAGAGGTTACCAGTGGGAGATGAGGACCGGCAACAGCTTTCAGGGCTGGACCCTTTAGTGTAGGGAGCAATCGCTGGACGTTCGCAATTTCACTCTCGAGCTCTGACGTGAATTAGGCGAGAGGAAGCGATGAGACGTTTGGACCTTTAAGTGTTTAAAGAAGTTCAGAGGCCAAGTGTTTGTGGTTCGTTTGAGAGGTTACCAGTGGGAGATGAGTACCAGCAAGAGCTTTCAGGGCTGGCCCCTTTAGTGTAGGAGCAATCGCCGGACGTTCGCAATATCGGTGTGGATTTCTGGCCAGATTCAGCAGCAGAGCAAAGTGAACGTTGGAACTTTTAGCAATGTAAACAAGTTCCGAGCCCAAGTGTTTGTGGTTCGTTTGAGAGGTTACCAGTGGGAGATGAGTACCAGCAAGAGCTTTCAGGGCTGGCCCCTTTAGTGTAGGAGCAATCGCCGGACGTTCGCAATATCGGTGTGGATTTCTGGCCAGATTCAGCAGCAGAGCAAGTGAACGTTGGAACTTTTACCAGCCTAAACAAGTTCACAGCCCAGGTGTTTGTGGTACGTTTGAGAGGTTACCAGTGGGAGATGAGGACCAGCAAGAGCTTTCAGGGCTGGCCCCTTTAGTGTAGGAGCAATCGCCGGACATTCGCAATATCGGTGTGGATTTCTGGCCAGATTCAGCAGCAGAGCAAGTGAACGTTGGAACTTTTACCAGCCTAAACAAGTTCAGAGCCCAAGTGTTTGTGGTTCGTTTGAGATGTTGCCAGTGGGAGAAGAGGCCCAGCAACAGGTTTCAGGGCTGGCCCCTTTGATGTACGAGCAATCGCCGGACGTTCGCAATATCGGTGTGGAGTTCTGGCCAGATTCAGCAGCAGATCAAGGTGAACGTTGGAACTTTCAGCAATCTAAATAAGTTTCGAGCCCAAGTGTTTGTGGTTCGTTTGAGAGGTTGCCAGTGGGAGAAGAAGACTAGCAACAGCTTTTCAGCGCTGGCCCCGTTAGTGTAGGAGCAATTACTGGACTTTCACAATATCGGTGTGGAGTTCTGGCCAGATTCAGCAGCAGAGCAAGTGAACGTTGGAACTTTTAGCAATGTAAACAAGTTCCGAGCCAAGTGTTTGTGGTCGTTTTGAGAGGTTACCAGTGGGAGATGAGTACCAGCAAGAGCTTTCAGGGCTGGCCCCTTTAGTGTAGTAGCAATCGCCGGACGTTCGCAATATCGGTGTGGAGTTCTGGCCAGATTCAGCAGCAGAGCAAGTGAACGTTGTAACTTTCAGCAATCTAAGTAAGTTCCGAGCCTAAGTGTTTGTGGTTCGTTTGAGAGGTTGCCAGTGGGAGATGAGGAACGGCAACAGCTTTCAGGGCTGGCACCTTTAGTGTAGGAGCAATCGCCGGACGTTCGCAATATCGGTGTGGAGTTCTGGCCAGATTCAGCAGCAGAGCAAGTGAACGTTGGAACTTTTACCAGCCTAAACAAGTTCACAGCCCAGGTATTTGTGGTTCGTTTGAGAGGTTACCAGTGGGAGATGAGGACCAGCAAGAGCTTTCAGTGCTGGCACCATTAGTGTAGGAGCAATAGCCGGACGTTCGCAATATCGGTGTGGAGTTCTGGCCAGATTCAGCAGCAGAGGAAGTGAACGTTGGTACTTTCAGCAATCTAAACAAGTTACGAACCCAAGTGTTTGTGGTTCGTTTGAGAGGTTACCAGTGGGAGAAGAAATCCAGCAAGAGCTTTCAGTGCTGGCACATTTATTGTGGGAGCAATCGCCGGACGTTCGCAATATCGGTGTGGATTTCTGGCCAGATTCAGCAGCAGAGCAAGTGAACGTTGGAACTTTTAGCAATGTAAACAAGTTCCGAGCCCAAGTGTTTGTGGTTCGTTTGAGAGGTTACCAGTGGGAGAAGAGGACCAGCAACAGGTTTCAGGGCTGGCCCCTTTAGTGTAGGAGCAATCGCTGGACGTTCGCAATATCCGTGTGGATTTCTGGCCAGATTCAGCAGCAGAGCAAGTGAACGTTGGAACTTTTAGCAATGTAAACAAGTTCCGAGCCCAAGTATTTGTGGTTCGTTTGAGAGGTTACCAGTGGGAGATGAGTACCAGCAAGAGCTTTCAGGGCTGGCCCCTTTAGTGTAGGAGCAATCGCCGGACGTTCGCAATATCGGTGTGGACTTCTGGCCAGATTCAGCAGCAGAGCAAGTGAACGTTGGAACTTTCAGCAATCTAAGTAAGTTCCGAGCCCAAGTGTTTGTGGTTCGTTTGAGAGGTTGCCAGTGGGAGATGAGGACCAGCAACAGATTTCAGGGCTGGCACCTTTAGTGTAGGAGCAATCGCCGGACGTTCGCAATATCGGTGTGGAGTTCTGGCCAGATTCAGCAGCAGAGCAAGTGAACGTTGGAACTTTTACCAGCCTAAACAAGTTCACAGCCCAAGTGTTTGTGGTACGTTTGAGAGGTTACCAGTGGGAGATGAGGACCAGCAAGAGCTTTCAGTGCTGGCACCTTTAGTGTAGTAGCAATCGCCGGACGTTCGCAATATCGGTGTGGAGTTCTGGCCAGATTCAGCAGCAGAGCAAGTGAACGTTGGAACTTTTACCAGCGTAAACAAGTTCCGAGCCCAGGTGTTTGTGGTTCGTTTGAGATGTTGCCAGTGGGAGAAGAGGCCCAGCAACAGGTTTCAGGGCTGGCCCCTTTGATGTACGAGCAATCGCCGGACGTTCGCAATATCGGTGTGGATTTCTGGCCAGATTCAGCAGCAGATCAAGTGAACGTTGGAACTTTCAGCAATCTAAATAAGTTTCGAGCCCAAGTGTTTGTGGTTCGTTTGAGAGGTTGCCAGTGGGAGAAGAAGACCAGCAACAGCTTTCAGTGCTGGCCCCGTTAGTGTAGGAGCAATTACTGGACTTTCACAATATCGGTGTGGAGTTCTGGCCAGATTCAGCAGCAGAGCAAGTGAACGTTGGAACTTTTACCAGCCTAAACAAGTTCCGAGCCCAGGTCTTTGTGGTTCGTTTGAGAGGTTACCAGTGGGAGATGAGGACCGGCAACAGCTTTCAGGGCTGGACCCTTTAGTGTAGGAGCAATCGCTGGACGTTCGCAATTTCACTCTCGAGCTCTGACGTGACTTAGCGAGAGGAAGCGATGAGACGTTTGGACCTTTAAGTGTTTAAAGAAGTTAAGAGGCCAAGAGTTTGTGCTTCGTTTGAGAGGTTACCAGTGGGAGATGAGGACCAGCAAGAGCTTTCAGGGCTGGCCCCTTTAGTGTAGGAGCAATCGCCGGACGTTCGCAATATCGGTGTGGATTTCTGGCCAGATTCAGCAGCAGAGCAAGTGAACGTTGGAACTTTCAGCAATCTAAATAAGTTCCAAGCCCAAGTGTTTGTGGTTCGTTTGAGAGGTTACCAGTGGGAGAAGAGGACCAGCAACAGGTTTCAGGGCTGGCCTCTTTGATGTACGAGCAATCACCGGACGTTCGCAATATCGGTGTGGATTTCTGGCCAGATTCAGCAGCAGAGCAAGTGAACGTTGGAACTTTTAGCAATGTAAACAAGTTCCGAGCCCAAGTGTTTGTGGTTCGTTTGAGAGGTTACCAGTGGGAGATGAGTACCAGCAAGAGCTTTCAGGGCTGGCCCCTTTAGTGTAGTAGCAATCGCCGGACGTTCGCAATATCGGTGTGGACTTCTGGGCAGATTCAGCAGCAGAGCAAGTGAACGTTGGAACTTTTACCAGCCTAAACAAGTTCAGAGCCCAGGTGTTTGTGGTACGTTTCAGAGTTTAACAGTGGGAGAAGAGGACCAGCAACAGGTTTCAGGGCTGGCCCCTTTAGTGTAGGAGCAATCGCTGGACGTTCGCAATATCGGTGTGGAGTTCTGGCCAGATTCAGCAGCAGAGCAAGTGAACGTTGTAACTTTCAGCAATCTAAGTAAGTTCCGTGCCCAAGTGTTTGTGGTTCGTTTGAGAGGTTGCCAGTGGGAGATGAGGAACGGCAACAGCTTTCAGGGCTGGCACCTTTAGTGTAGGAGCAATCGCCGGACGTTCGCAATATCGGTGTGGAGTTCTGGCCAGATTCAGCAGCAGAGCAAGTGAACGTTGGTACTTTCAGCAATCTAAACAAGTTCCGAGCCCAAGTGTTTGTGGTTCGTTTGAGAGGTTACCAGTGGGAGAAGAAATCCAGCAAGAGCTTTCAGTGCTGGCACATTTAGTGTGGGAGCAATCGCCGGACGTTCGCAATATCGGTGTGGATTTCTGGCCATATTCAGCAGCAGAGCAAGTGAACGTTGGAACTTTCAGCAATGTAAACAAGTTCCGAGCCCAAGTGTTTGTGGTTCGTTTGAGAGGTTTCCAGTGGGAGAAGAGGACCAGCAACAGGTTTTAGGGCTGGCACCTTTAGTGTAGGAGCAATCGCTGGACGTTCGCAATATCGGTGTGGATTTCTGGCCAGATTCAGCAGCAGAGCAAGTGAACGTTGGAACTTTCAGCAATCTAAATAAGTTTCGAGCCCAAGTGTTTGTGGTTCGTTTGAGAGGTTGCCGGTGGGAGATGAGGACCGGCAACAGCTTTCAGGGCTGGCCCCTTTAGTGTAGGAGCAATCGCCGGACGTTGGCAATATCGGTGTGGAGTTCTGGCCAGATTCAGCAGCAGAGCAAGTGAACGTTGGAACTTTTACCAGCCTAAACAAGTTCAGAGCCCAGGTGTTTGTGGTTCGTTTGAGAGGTTGCCAGTGGGAGATGAGGATCAGCAACAGCTTTCAGGGCTGGACCCTTTAGTGTAGGAGCAATCGCTGGACGTTCGCAATATCGGTGTGGATTTCTGGCCATATTCAGCAGCACACCAGGTGAACGTTGGAACTTTTAGCAATGTAAACAAGTTAAGAGGCCAAGTGTTTGTGGTTCGTTTGAGAGGTTGCCAGTGGGAGATGAGGAACGGCAACAGCTTTCAGGGCTGGCCCCTTTAGTGTAGGAGCAATCGCCGGACGTTCGCAATATCGGTGTGGAGTTCTGGCCAGATTCAGCAGCAGAGCAAGTGAACGTTGGTACTTTCAGCAATCTAAACAAGTTCCGAGCCCAAGTGTTTGTGGTTCGTTTGAGAGGTTACCAGTGGGAGAAGAAATCCAGCAAGAGCTTTCAGTGCTGGCACATTTAGTGTGGGAGCAATCGCCGGACGTTCGCAATATCGGTGTGGATTTCTGGCCATATTCAGCAGCAGAGCAAGTGAACGTTGGAACTTTCAGCAATGTAAACAAGTTCCGAGCCCAAGTGTTTGTGGTTCGTTTGAGAGGTTTCCAGTGGGAGAAGAGGACCAGCAACAGGTTTTAGGGCTGGCACCTTTAGTGTAGGAGCAATCGCTGGACGTTCGCAATATCGGTGTGGATTTCTGGCCAGATTCAGCAGCAGAGCAAGTGAACGTTGGAACTTTTAGCAATGTAAACAAATTCCGAGCCCAAGTGTTTGTGGTTCGTTTGAGAGGTTACCAGTGGGAGATGAGTACCAGCAAGAGCTTTCAGGGCTGGCCCCTTTAGTGTAGTAGCAATCGCTGGACGTTCGCAATATCGGTGTGGACTTCTGGCCAGATTCAGCAGCAGAGCAAGTGAACGTTGGAACTTTTACCAGCCTAAACAAGTTCAGAGCCCAGGTGTTTGTGGTACGTTTGAGAGTTTAGCAGTGGGAGAAGAGGACCAGCAACAGGTTTCAGGGCTGGCACCTTTAGTGTAGGAGCAATCGCTGGACGTTCGCAATATCGGTGTGGAGTTCTGGCCAGATTCAGCAGCAGAGCAAGTGAACGTTGTAACTTTCAGCAATCTAAGTAAGTTCCGAGCCCAAGTGTTTGTGGTTCGTTTGAGAGGTTGCCAGTGGGAGATGAGGAACGGCAACAGCTTTCAGGGCTAGCACCTTTAGTGTAGGAGCAATCGCCGGACGTTCGCAATATCGGTGTGGAGTTCTGGCCAGATTCAGCAGCAGAGCAAGTGAACGTTGGAACTTTTACCAGCGTAAACAAGTTCAGAGCCCAGGTGTTTGTGGTACGTTTGAGAGGTTACCAGTGGGAGATGAGGACCAGCAAGAGCTTTCAGTGCTGGCACCTTTAGTGTAGTAGCAATCGCCGGACGTTCGCAATATCGGTGTGGAGTTCTGGCCAGATTGAGCAGCAGAGCAAGTGAACGTTGGAACTTTTACCAGCGTAAACAAGTTCAGAGCCCAGGTGTTTGTGGTTCGTTTGAGAGGTTACCAGTGGGAGAAGAGGCCCAGCAACAGGTTTCAGGGCTGGCCCCTTTGATGTACGAGCAATCGCCGGACGTTCGCAATATCGGTGTGGATTTCTGGCCAGATTCAGCAGCAGAGCAAGTGAACGTTGGAACTTTCAGCAATCTAAATAAGTTTCGAGCCCAAGTGTTTGTGGTTCGTTTGAGAGGTTGCCGGTGGGAGATGAGGACCGGCAACAGCTTCAGGGCTGGCCCCTTTAGTGTAGGAGCTATCGCCGGACGTTCGCAATATCGGTGTGGAGTTCTGGCCAGATTCAGCAGCAGAGCAAGTGAACGTTGGAACTTTTACCAGCCTAAACAAGTTCAGAGCCCAGGTGTTTGTGGTTCGTTTGAGAGGTTGCCAGTGGGAGATGAGGATCAGCAACAGCTTTCAGGGCTGGACCCTTTAATGTAGGAGCAATCGCCGGACGTTCGCAATATCGGTGTGGATTTCTGGCCATATTCAGCAGCACACCCAGGTGAACGTTGGAACTTTTAGCAATGTAAACAAGTTAAGAGGCCAAGTGTTTGTGGTTCGTTTGAGAGGTTACCAGTGGGAGATGAGGACCCGCAACAGCTTTCAGGGCTGGCCCCTTTAGTGTAGGAGCAATCGCCGGACGTTCGCAATATCGGTGTGGAGTTCTGGCCAGATTCAGCAGCAGAGCAAGTGAACGTTGGAACTTTCAGCAATCTAAGTAAGTTCCGAGCCCAAGTGTTTGTGGTTCGTTTGAGAGGTTGCCAGTGGGAGATGAGGACCAGCAACAGCTTTCAGGGCTGGCCCCTTTAGTGTAGGAGCAATCGCGGGACGTTGGCAATATCGGTGTGGAGTTCTGGCCAGATTCAGCAGCAGAGCAAGTGAACGTTGGAAATTTTACCAGCCTAAACAAGTTCACAGCCCAGGTGTTTGTGGTACGTTTGAGAGGTTACCAGTGGGAGAAGAGGACCAGCAAGAGCTTTCAGTGCTGGCACCTTTAGTGTAGTAGCAATCGCCGGACGTTCGCAATATCGGTGTGGAGTTCTGGCCAGATTGAGCAGCAGAGCAAGTGAACGTTGGAACTTATTCCAGCGTATACAAGTTCCGAGCCCAGGTGTTTGTGGTTCGTTTGAGAGGTTGCCAGTGGGAGAAGAGGCCCAGCAAGAGGTTTCAGGGCTGGCCCCTTTGATGTACGAGCAATCGCCGGACGTTCGAATATCGGTGTGGATTTTTGGCCAGATTCAGCAGCAGAGCAAGTGAACGTTGGAACTTTCAGCAATCTACATAAGTTTCGAGCCCAAGTGTTTGTGGTTCGTTTGAGAGGTTGCCAGTGGGAGAAGAAGACCAGCAACAGCTTTCAGCGCTGGCCCCGTTAGTGTAGGAGCAATTACTGGACGTTCGCAATATCGGTGTGGAGTTCTGGCCAGATTCAGCAGCAGAGCAAGTGAACGTTGGAACTTTTACCAGCCTAAACAAGTTCCGAGCCCAGGTCTTTGTGGTTCGTTTGAGAGGTTACCAGTGGGAGATGAGGACCGGCAACAGCTTTCAGGGCTGGACCCTTTAGTGTAGGAGCAATCGCTGACGTTCGCAATTTCACTCTCGAGCTCTGACGTGAATTAGCGAGAGGAAGCGATGAGACGTTTGGACCTTTAAGTGTTTAAAGAAGTTCAGAGGCCAAGTGTTTGTGCTTCGTTTGAGAGGTTACCAGTGGGAGATGAGGACCAGCAAGAGCTTTCAGGGCTGGCCCCTTTAGTGTAGGAGCAATCGCCGGACGTTCGCAATATCGGTGTGGAGTTCTGGCCAGATTCAGCAGCAGAGCAAGTGAACGTTGGAACTTTCAGCAATCTAAATAAGTTGCGAGCCCAAGTGTTTGTGGTTCGTTTGAGAGGTTACCAGTGGGAGAAGAGGACCAGCAACAGGTTTCAGGGCTGGCACCTTTAGTGTAGGAGCAATCACCGGACGTTCGCAATATCGGTGTGGATTTCTGGCCAGATTCAGCAGCAGAGCAAGTGAACGTTGGAACTTTTAGCAATGTAAACAAGTTCCGAGCCCAAGTGTTTGTGGTTCGTTTGAGAGGTTACCAGTGGGAGATGAGTACCAGCAAGAGCTTTCAGGGCTGGCCCCTTTAGTGTAGTAGCAAGCGCCGGACGTTCGCAATATCGGTTTGGACTTCTGGGCAGATTCAGCAGCAGAGCAAGTGAACGTTGGAACTTTACCAGCCTAAACAAGTTCAGAGCCCAGGTGTTTGTGGTACGTTTGAGAGTTTAACAGTGGAGAAGAGGACCAGCAACAGGTTTCAGGGCTGGCACCTTTAGTGTAGGAGCAATCGCTGGACGTTCGCAATATCGGTGTGGAGTTCTGGCCAGATTCAGCAGCAGAGCAAGTGAACGTTGGAACTTTCAGCAATCTAAGTAAGTTCCGAGCCCAAGTGTTTGTGGTTCGTTTGAGAGGTTGCCAGTGGGAGATGAGGACCAGCAACAGCTTTCAGGGCTGGCACCTTTAGTGTAGGAGCAATCGCCGACGTTCGCAATATCGGTGTGGAGTTCTGGCCAGATTCAGCAGCAGAGCAAGTGAACGTTGGAACTTTTACCTGCCTAAACAAGTTCACAGCCCAGGTATTTGTGGTTCGTTTGAGAGGTTACCATTGGGAGATGAGGACCAGCAAGAGCTTTCAGTGTTGGCACCATTAGTGTAGGAGCAATAGCCGGACGTTCGCAATATCGGTGTGGAGTTCTGGCCAGATTCAGCAGCAGAGCAAGTGAACGTTGGAACTTTTACCAGCGTAAACAAGTTCAGAGCCCAGGTGTTTGTGGTTCGTTTGAGAGGTTACCAGTGGGAGAAGAGGCCAGCAAGAGGTTTCAGGGCTGGCCCCTTTGATGTACTGAGCAATCGCTGGACGTTCGCAATATCGGTGTGGATTTCTGGCCAGATTCAGCAGCAGATCAAGTGAACGTTGGAACTTTCAGCAATCTAAATAAGTTTCGAGCCCAAGTGTTTGTGGTTCGTTTGAGAGGTTGCCAGTGGGAGAAGAAGACCAGCAACAGCTTTCAGTGCTGGCCCCGTTAGTGTAGGAGCAATTACTGGACGTTCGCAATATCGGTGTGGAGTTCTGGCCAGATTCAGCAGCAGAGCAAGTGAACGTTGGAACTTTTACCAGCCTAAACAAGTTCAGAGCCCAGGTCTTTGTGGTTCGTTTGAGAGGTTACCAGTGGGAGATGAGGACCGGCAACAGCTTTCAGGGCTGGACCCTTAGTGTAGGAGCAATCGCTGGACGTTCGCAATTTCACTCTCGAGCTCTGACGTGAATTAGCGAGAGGAAGCGATGAGACGTTTGGACCTTTAAGTGTTTAAAGAAGTTCAGAGGCCAAGTGTTTGTGCTTCGTTTGAGAGGTTACCAGTGGGAGATGAGGACCAGCAAGAGCTTTCAGGGCTGGCCCCTTTAGTGTAGGAGCAATCGCCGGACGTTCGCAATATCGGTGTGGAGTTCTGGCCAGATCAGCAGCAGAGCAAGTGAACGTTGGAACTTTTACCAGCCTAAACAAGTTCACAGCCCAGGTCTTTGTGGTTCGTTTGAGAGGTTACCAGTGGGAGATGAGGACCGGCAACAGCTTTCAGGGCTGGACCCTTTAGTGTAGGAGCAATCGCTGGACGTTCGCAATTTCACTCTCGAGCTCTGACGTGAATTAGCGAGAGGAAGCGATGAGACGTTTGGACCTTTAAGTGTTTAAAGAAGTTCAGAGGCCAAGTGTTTGTGCTTCGTTTGAGAGGTTACCAGTGGGAGATGAGGACCAGCAAGAGCTTTCAGGCTGGCCCCTTTAGTGTAGGAGCAATCGCCGGACGTTCGCAATATCGGTGTGGATTTCTGGCCAGATTCAGCAGCAGAGCAAGTGAACGTTGGAACTTTTAGCAATGTAAACAAGTTTCCGAGCCCAAGTGTTTGTGGTTCGTTTGAGAGGTTACCAGTGGGAGATGAGTACCAGCAAGAGCTTTCAGGGCTGGCCCCTTTAGTGTAGGAGCAATCGCCGGACGTTCGCAATATCGGTGTGGATTTCTGGCCAGATTCAGCAGCAGAGCAAGTGAACGTTGGAACTTTTACCAGCCTAAACAAGTTCACAGCCCAGGTGTTTGTGGTACGTTTGAGAGGTTACCAGTGGGAGATGAGGACCAGCAAGAGCTTTCAGGGCTGGCCCCTTTAGTGTAGGAGCAATCGCCGGACATTCGCAATATCGGTGTGGATTTCTGGCCAGATTCAGCAGCAGAGCAAGTGAACGTTGGAACTTTTACCAGCCTAAACAAGTTCAGAGCCCAAGTGTTTGTGGTTCGTTTGAGATGTTGCCAGTGGGAGAAGAGGCCAGCAACAGGTTTCAGGGCTGGCCCCTTTGATGTACGAGCAATCGCCGGACGTTCGCAATATCGGTGTGGAGTTCTGGCCAGATTCAGCAGCAGATCAAGTGAACGTTGGAACTTTCAGCAATCTAAATAAGTTTCGAGCCCAAGTGTTTGTGGTTCGTTTGAGAGGTTGCCAGTGGGAGAAGAAGACTAGCAACAGCTTTCCAGCGCTGGCCCCGTTAGTGTAGGAGCAATTACTGGACTTTCACAATATCGGTGTGGAGTTCTGGCCAGATTCAGCAGCAGAGCAAGTGAACGTTGGAACTTTTAGCAATGTAAACAAGTTCCGAGCCCAAGTGTTTGTGGTTCGTTTGAGAGGTTACCAGTGGGAGATGAGTACCAGCAAGAGCTTTCAGGGCTGGCCCCTTTAGTGTAGTAGCAATCGCCGGACGTTCGCAATATCGGTGTGGAGTTCTGGCCAGATTCAGCAGCAGAGCAAGTGAACGTTGTAACTTTCAGCAATCTAAGTAAGTTCCGAGCCTAAGTGTTTGTGGTTCGTTTGAGAGGTTGCCA
>NW_026776383.1:0-50843 GCF_030936135.1 Gavia stellata | reverse complement strand
TTACCAGTGGGAGATGAGGACCAGCAAGAGCTTTCAGGGCTGGCACCTTTAGTGTAGGAGCAATCGCTGGACGTTCGCAATTTCGGTGTTGAGCTCTGGCCAGATTGAGCAGGAGAGGCTGTGTACGTTGGAAGTTTTAGTAGGCTAAACAAGTTCAGGAGGCCAAGGGTTTGTGGTTCGTTTGAGAGGTTACCAGTGGGAGATGAGGAGCAGCAAGAGCTTTCAGGGCTGGCACCTTTAGTGTAGGAGCAATCGCTGGACGTTCGCAATTTCGGTGTTGAGCTCTGGCCAGATTGAGCAGGAGAGGCTGTGTACGTTGGAAGTTTTAGTAGGCTAAACAAGTTCAGAGGCTAAGTGTTTGTGGTTCGTTTGAGAGGTTACCAGTGGGAGATGAGGACCAGCAAGAGCTTTCAGGGCTGGCACCTTTAGTGTAGGAGCAATCGCTGGACGTTCGCAATTTCGGTGTTGAGCTCTGGCCAGATTGAGCAGGAGAGGCTGTGTACGTTGGAAGTTTTAGTAGGCTAAACAAGTTCAGAACCCAAGTGTTTGTGGTTCGTTTGAGAGGTTACCAGTGGGAGATGAGGACCAGCAAGAGCTTTCAGGGCTGGCACCTTTAGTGTAGGAGCAATCGCTGGACGTTGGCAATTTCGGGTGTTGAGCTCTGGCCAGATTGAGCAGGAGAGGCTGTGTACGTTGGAAGTTTTAGTAGGCTAAACAAGTTCAGAGGCCAAGTGTTTGTGGTTCGTTTGAGAGGTTACCAGTGGGAGATGAGGACCAGCAAGAGCTTTCAGGGCTGGTACCTTTAGTGTAGGAGCAATCGCTGGACGTTCGCAATTTCGGTGTTGAGCTCTGGCCAGATTGAGCAGGAGAGGCTGTGTACGTTGGAAGTTTTAGTAGGCTAAACAAGTTCAGAGGCCAAGTGTTTGTGGTTCGTTTGAGAGGTTACCAGTGGGAGATGAGGAGCAGCAAGAGCTTTCAGGGCTGGCACCTTTAGTGTAGGAGCAATCGCTGGACGTTCGCAATTTCGGTGTTGAGCTCTGGGCAGATTGAGCAGGAGAGGCTGTGTACGTTGGAAGTTTTAGTAGGCTAAACAAGTTCAGAGGCCAAGTGTTTGTGGTTCGTCTGAGAGGTTACCAGTGGGAGATGAGGACCAGCAAGAGCTTTCAGGGCTGGCACCTTTAGTGTAGGAGCAATCGCTGGACGTTCGCAATTTCGGTGTTGAGCTCTGGCCAGATTGAGCAGGAGAGGCTGTGTACGTTGGAAGTTTTAGTAGGCTAAACAAGTTCAGAGCCCAAGGGTTTGTGGCTCGTTTGAGAGGTTACCAGTGGGAGATGAGGACCAGCAAGAGCTTTCAGGGCTGGCACCTTTAGTGTAGGAGCAATCGCTGGACGTTCGCAATTTCGGTGTTGAGCTCTGGCCAGATTGAGCAGGAGAGGCTGTGTACGTTGGAAGTTTTAGTAGGCTAAACAAGTTCAGAGGCCAAGTGTTTGTGGTTCGTTTGAGAGGTTACCAGTGGGAGATGAGGACCAGCAAGAGCTTTCAGGGCTGGCACCTTTAGTGTAGGAGCAATCGCTGGACGTTCGCAATTTCGGTGTTGAGCTCTGGCCAGATTGAGCAGGAGAGGCTGTGTACGTTGGAAGTTTTAGTAGGCTAAACAAGTTCAGAGGCCAAGTGTTTGTGGTTCGTCTGAGAGGTTACCAGTGGGAGATGAGGAGCAGCAAGAGCTTTCAGGGCTGGCACCTTTAGTGTAGGAGCAATCGCTGGACGTTCGCAATTTCGGTGTTGAGCTCTGGCCAGATTGAGCAGGAGAGGCTGTGTACGTTGGAAGTTTTAGTAGGCTAAACAAGTTCAGAGGCCAAGTGTTTGTGTTCGTTTGAGAGGTTACCAGTGGGAGATGAGGACCAGCAAGAGCTTTCAGGGCTGGCACCTTTAGTGTAGGAGCAATCGCTGGACGTTCGCAATTTCGGTGTTGAGCTCTGGCCAGATTGAGCAGGAGAGGCTGTGTACGTTGGAAGTTTTAGTAGGCTAAACAAGTTCAGAGCCCAAGTGTTTGTGGTTCGTTTGAGAGGTTACCAGTGGGAGATGAGGAGCAGCAAGAGCTTTCAGGGCTGGCACCTTTAGTGTAGGAGCAATCGCTGGACGTTCGCAATTTCGGTGTTGAGCTCTGGCCAGATTGAGCAGGAGAGGCTGTGTACGTTGGAAGTTTTAGTAGGCTAAACAAGTTCAGAGGCCAAGTGTTTGTGGTTCGTCTGAGAGGTTACCAGTGGGAGATGAGGACAGCAAGAGCTTTCAGGGCTGGCACCTTTAGTGTAGGAGCAATCGCTGGACGTTCGCAATTTCGGTGTTGAGCTCTGGCTAGATTGAGCAGGAGAGGCTGTGTACGTTGGAAGTTTTAGTAGGCTAAACAAGTTCAGAGCCCAAGGGTTGTGGCTCGTTTGAGAGGTTACCAGTGGGAGATGAGGACCAGCAAGAGCTTTCAGGGCTGGCACCTTTAGTGTAGGAGCAATCGCTGGACGTTCGCAATTTCGGTGTTGAGCTCTGGCCAGATTGAGCAGGAGAGGCTGTGTACGTTGGAAGTTTTAGTAGGCTAAACAAGTTCAGAGGCCCAAGTGTTTGTGGTTCGTTTGAGAGGTTACCAGTGGGAGATGAGGACCAGCAAGAGCTTTCAGGACTGGCACCTTTAGTGTAGGAGCAATCGCTGGACGTTCGCAATTTCGGTGTTGAGCTCTGGCCAGATTGAGCAGGAGAGGCTGTGTACGTTGGAAGTTTTAGTAGGCTAAACAAGTTCAGAGGCCAAGTGTTTGTGGTTCGTTTGAGAGGTTACCAGTGGGAGATGAGGAGCAGCAAGAGCTTTCAGGGCTGGCACCTTTAGTGTAGGAGCAATCGCAGGACGTTCGCAATTTCGGTGTTGAGCTCTGGCCAGATTGAGCAGGAGAGGGCTGTGTACGTTGGAAGTTTTAGTAGGCTAAACAAGTTCAGAGGCCAAGTGTTTGTGGTTCGTTTGAGAGGTTACCAGTGGGAGATGAGGAGCAGCAAGAGCTTTCAGGGCTGGCACCTTTAGTGTAGGAGCAATCGCTGGACGTTCGCAATTTCGGTGTTGAGCTCTGGCCAGATTGAGCAGGAGAGGCTGTGTACGTTGGAAGTTTTTAGTAGGCTAAACAAGTTCAGAGGCCAAGTGTTTGTGGTTCGTTTGAGAGGTTACCAGTGGGAGATGAGGAGCAGCAAGAGCTTTCAGGGCTGGCACCTTTAGTGTAGGAGCAATCGCTGGACGTTCGCAATTTCGGTGTTGAGCTCTGGCCAGATTGAGCAGGAGAGGCTGTGTACGTTGGAAGTTTTAGTAGGCTAAACAAGTTCAGAGGCCAAGTGTTTGTGGTTCGTTTGAGAGGTTACCAGTGGGAGATGAGGACCAGCAAGAGCTTTCAGGGCTGGCACCTTTAGTGTAGGAGCAATCGCTGGACGTTCGCAATTTCGGTGTTGAGCTCTGGCCAGATTGAGCAGGAGAGGCTGTGTACGTTGGAAGTTTTAGTAGGCTAAACAAGTTCAGAGCCCAAGGGTTTGTGGTTCGTTTGAGAGGTTACCAGTGGGAGATGAGGACCAGCAAGAGCTTTCAGGGCTGGCACCTTTAGTGTAGGAGCAATCGCTGGACGTTCGCAATTTCGGTGTTGAGCTCTGGCCAGATTGAGCAGGAGAGGCTGTGTACGTTGGAAGTTTTAGTAGGCTAAACAAGTTCAGAGGCCAAGTGTTTGTGGTTCGTTTGAGAGGTTACCAGTGGGAGATGAGGACCAGCAAGAGCTTTCAGGGCTGGCACCTTTAGTGTAGGAGCAATCGCTGGACGTTCGCAATTTCGGTGTTGAGCTCTGGCCAGATTGAGCAGGAGAGGCTGTGTACGTTGGAAGTTTTAGTAGGCTAAACAAGTTCAGAGGCCAAGTGTTTGTGGTTCGTTTGAGAGGTTACCAGTGGGAGATGAGGACCAGCAAGAGCTTTCAGGGCTGGCACCTTTAGTGTAGGAGCAATCGCTGGACGTTCGCAATTTCGGTGTTGAGCTCTGGCCAGATTGAGCAGGAGAGGCTGTGTACGTTGAAGTTTAGTAGGCTAAACAAGTTCAGAGGCCAAGGGTTTGTGGTTCGTTTGAGAGGTTACCAGTGGGAGATGAGGACCAGCAAGAGCTTTCAGGGCTGGCACCTTTAGTGTAGGAGCAATCGCTGGACGTTCGCAATTTCGGTGTTGAGCTCTGGCCAGATTGAGCAGGAGAGGCTGTGTACGTTGGAAGTTTTAGTAGGCTAAACAAGTTCAGAGGCCAAGGGTTTGTGGTTCGTTTGAGAGGTTACCAGTGGGAGATGAGGACCAGCAAGAGCTTTCAGGGCTGGCACCTTTAGTGTAGGAGCAATCGCTGGACGTTCGCAATTTCGGTGTTGAGCTCTGGCCAGATTGAGCAGGAGAGGCTGTGTACGTTGGAAGTTTTAGTAGGCTAAACAAGTTCAGAGGCCCAAGGGTTTGTGGTTCGTCTGAGAGGTTACCAGTGGGAGATGAGGACAGCAAGAGCTTTCAGGGCTGGCACCTTTAGTGTAGGAGCAATCGCTGGACGTTCGCAATTTCGGTGTTGAGCTCTGCCAGATTGAGCAGGAGAGGCTGTGTACGTTGGAAGTTTTAGTAGGCTAAACAAGTTCAGAGGCCAAGTGTTTGTGGTTCGTTTGAGAGGTTACCAGTGGCAGATGAGGACCAGCAAGAGCTTTCAGGGCTGGCACCTTAGTGTAGGAGCAATCGCTGGACGTTCGCAATTTCGCTGTTGAGCTCTGGCCAGATTGAGCAGGAGAGGCTGTGTACGTTGGAAGTTTTAGTAGGCTAAACAAGTTCAGAGGCCAAGTGTTTGTGGTTCGTTTGAGAGGTTACCAGTGGGAGATGAGGAGCAGCAAGAGCTTTCAGGGCTGGCACCTTTAGTGTAGGAGCAATCGCTGGACGTTCGCAATTTCGGTGTTGAGCTCTGGCCAGATTGAGCAGGAGAGGCTGTGTACGTTGGAAGTTTTAGTAGGCTAAACAAGTTCAGAGGCCAAGGGTTTGTGGTTCGTTTGAGAGGTTACCAGTGGGAGATGAGGACCAGCAAGAGCTTTCAGGGCTGGCACCTTTAGTGTAGGAGCAATCGCTGGACGTCGCAATTTCGGTGTTGAGCTCTGGCCAGATTGAGCAGGAGAGGCTGTGTACGTTGGAAGTTTTAGTAGGCTAAACAAGTTCAGAGGCCAAGTGTTTGTGGTTCGTCTGAGAGGTTACCAGTGGGAGATGAGGACCAGCAAGAGCTTTCAGGGCTGGCACCTTTAGTGTAGGAGCAATCGCTGGACGTTCGCAATTTCGGTGTTGAGCTCTGGCCAGATTGAGCAGGAGAGGCTGTGTACGTTGGAAGTTTTAGTAGGCTAAACAAGTTCAGAGGCCAAGTGTTTGTGGTTCGTTTGAGAGGTTACCAGTGGGAGATGAGGAGCAGCAAGAGCTTTCAGGGCTGGCACCTTTAGTGTAGGAGCAATCGCTGGACGTTCGCAATTTCGGTGTTGAGCTCTGGCCAGATTGAGCAGGAGAGGCTGTGTACGTTGGAAGTTTTAGTAGGCTAAACAAGTTCAGAGGCCAAGTGTTTGTGGTTCGTTTGAGAGGTTACCAGTGGGAGATGAGGACCAGCAAGAGCTTTCAGGGCTGGCACCTTTAGTGTAGGAGCAATCGCTGGACGTTCGCAATTTCGGTGTTGAGCTCTGGCCAGATTGAGCAGGAGAGGCTGTGTACGTTGGAAGTTTTAGTAGGCTAAACAAGTTCAGAGGCCAAGTGTTTGTGGTTCGTTTGAGAGGTTACCAGTGGGAGATGAGGACCAGCAAGAGCTTTCAGGGCTGGCACCTTTAGTGTAGGAGCAATCGCTGGACGTTCGCAATTTCGGTGTTGAGCTCTGGCCAGATTGAGCAGGAGAGGCTGTGTACGTTGGAAGTTTTAGTAGGCTAAACAAGTTCAGAGGCCAGGTGTTTGTGGTTCGTTTGAGAGGTTACCAGTGGGAGATGAGGACCAGCAAGAGCTTTCAGGGCTGGCACCTTTAGTGTAGGAGCAATCGCTGGACGTTCGCAATTTCGGTGTTGAGCTCTGGCCAGATTGAGCAGGAGAGGCTGTGTACGTTGGAAGTTTTAGTAGGCTAAACAAGTTCAGAGGCCAAGTGTTTGTGGTTCGTTTGAGAGGTTACCAGTGGGAGATGAGGACCAGCAAGAGCTTTCAGGGCTGGCACCTTTAGTGTAGGAGCAATCGCTGGACGTTCGCAATTTCGGTGTTGAGCTCTGGCCAGATTGAGCAGGAGAGGCTGTGTACGTTGGAAGTTTTAGTAGGCTAAACAAGTTCAGAGGCCAAGTGTTTGTGGTTCGTTTGAGAGGTTACCAGTGGGAGATGAGGACCAGCAAGAGCTTTCAGGGCTGGCACCTTTAGTGTAGGAGCAATCGCTGGACGTTCGCAATTTCGGTGTTGAGCTCTGGCCAGATTGAGCAGGAGAGGCTGTGTACGTTGGAAGTTTTAGTAGGCTAAACAAGTTCAGAGCCCAAGGGTTTGTGGTTCGTTTGAGAGGTTACCAGTGGGAGATGAGGACCAGCAAGAGCTTTCAGGGCTGGCACCTTTAGTGTAGGAGCAATCGCTGGACGTTCGCAATTTCGGTGTTGAGCTCTGGCCAGATTGAGCAGGAGAGGCTGTGTACGTTGGAAGTTTTAGTAGGCTAAACAAGTTCAGAGGCCAAGTGTTTGTGGTTCGTTTGAGAGGTTACCAGTGGGAGATGAGGACCAGCAAGAGCTTTCAGGGCTGGCACCTTTAGTGTAGGAGCAATCGCTGGACGTTCGCAATTTCGGTGTTGAGCTCTGGCCAGATTGAGCAGGAGAGGCTGTGTACGTTGGAAGTTTTAGTAGGCTAAACAAGTTCAGAGGCCAAGTGTTTGTGGTTCGTTTGAGAGGTTACCAGTGGGAGATGAGGACCAGCAAGAGCTTTCAGGGCTGGCACCTTTAGCTGTAGGAGCAATCGCTGGACGTTCGCAATTTCGGTGTTGAGCTCTGGCCAGATTGAGCAGGAGAGGCTGTGTACGTTGAAGTTTTAGTAGGCTAAACAAGTTCAGAGGCCAAGGGTTTGTGGTTCGTTTGAGAGGTTACCAGTGGGAGATGAGGACCAGCAAGAGCTTTCAGGGCTGGCACCTTTAGTGTAGGAGCAATCGCTGGACGTTCGCAATTTCGGTGTTGAGCTCTGGCCAGATTGAGCAGGAGAGGCTGTGTACGTTGGAAGTTTTAGTAGGCTAAACAAGTTCAGAGGCCAAGGGTTTGTGGTTCGTTTGAGAGGTTACCAGTGGGAGATGAGGACCAGCAAGAGCTTTCAGGGCTGGCACCTTTAGTGTAGGAGCAATCGCTGGACGTTCGCAATTTCGGTGTTGAGCTCTGGCCAGATTGAGCAGGAGAGGCTGTGTACGTTGGAAGTTTTAGTAGGCTAAACAAGTTCAGAGCCCAAGGGTTTGTGGTTCGTTCTGAGAGGTTACCAGTGGGAGATGAGGACCAGCAAGAGCTTTCAGGGCTGGCACCTTTAGTGTAGGAGCAATCGCTGGACGTTCGCAATTTCGGTGTTGAGCTCTGGCCAGATTGAGCAGGAGAGGCTGTGTACGTTGGAAGTTTTAGTAGGCTAAACAAGTTCAGAGGCCAAGTGTTTGTGGGTTCGTTTGAGAGGTTACCAGTGGCAGATGAGGACCAGCAAGAGCTTTCAGGGCTGGCACCTTTAGTGTAGGAGCAATCGCTGGACGTTCGCAATTTCGCTGTTGAGCTCTGGCCAGATTGAGCAGGAGAGGCTGTGTACGTTGGAAGTTTTAGTAGGCTAAACAAGTTCAGAGGCCAAGTGTTTGTGGTTCGTTTGAGAGGTTACCAGTGGGAGATGAGGAGCAGCAAGAGCTTTCAGGGCTGGCACCTTTAGTGTAGGAGCAATCGCTGGACGTTCGCAATTTCGGTGTTGAGCTCTGGCCAGATTGAGCAGGAGAGGCTGTGTACGTTGGAAGTTTTAGTAGGCTAAACAAGTTCAGAGGCCAAGGGTTTGTGGTTCGTTTGAGAGGTTACCAGTGGGAGATGAGGACCAGCAAGAGCTTTCAGGGCTGGCACCTTTAGTGTAGGAGCAATCGCTGGACGTTCGCAATTTCGGTGTTGAGCTCTGGCCAGATTGAGCAGGAGAGGCTGTGTACGTTGGAGTTTTAGTAGGCTAAACAAGTTCAGAGGCCAAGTGTTTGTGGTTCGTCTGAGAGGTTACCAGTGGGAGATGAGGACCAGCAAGAGCTTTCAGGGCTGGCACCTTTAGTGTAGGAGCAATCGCTGGACGTTCGCAATTTCGGTGTTGAGCTCTGGCCAGATTGAGCAGGAGAGGCTGTGTACGTTGGAAGTTTAGTAGGCTAAACAGTTCAGAGGCCAAGTGTTTGTGGTTCGTTTGAGAGGTTACCAGTGGGAGATGAGGAGCAGCAAGAGCTTTCAGGGCTGGCACCTTTAGTGTAGGAGCAATCGCTGGACGTTCGCAATTTCGGTGTTGAGCTCTGGCCAGATTGAGCAGGAGAGGCTGTGTACGTTGGAAGTTTTAGTAGGCTAAACAAGTTCAGAGGCCAAGTGTTTGTGGTTCGTTTGAGAGGTTACCAGTGGGAGATGAGGACCAGCAAGAGCTTTCAGGGCTGGCACCTTTAGTGTAGGAGCAATCGCTGGACGTTCGCAATTTCGGTGTTGAGCTCTGGCCAGATTGAGCAGGAGAGGCTGTGTACGTTGGAAGTTTTAGTAGGCTAAACAAGTTCAGAGGCCAAGTGTTTGTGGTTCGTTTGAGAGGTTACCAGTGGGAGATGAGGACCAGCAAGAGCTTTCAGGGCTGGCACCTTTAGTGTAGGAGCAATCGCTGGACGTTCGCAATTTCGGTGTTGAGCTCTGGCCAGATTGAGCAGGAGAGGCTGTGTACGTTGGAAGTTTTAGTAGGCTAAACAAGTTCAGAGGCCAGGTGTTTGTGGTTCGTTTGAGAGGTTACCAGTGGGAGATGAGGACCAGCAAGAGCTTTCAGGGCTGGCACCTTTAGTGTAGGAGCAATCGCTGGACGTTCGCAATTTCGGTGTTGAGCTCTGGCCAGATTGAGCAGGAGAGGCTGTGTACGTTGGAAGTTTTAGTAGGCTAAACAAGTTCAGAGGCCAAGTGTTTGTGGTTCGTTTGAGAGGTTACCAGTGGGAGATGAGGACCAGCAAGAGCTTTCAGGGCTGGCACCTTTAGTGTAGGAGCAATCGCTGGACGTTCGCAATTTCGGTGTTGAGCTCTGGCCAGATTGAGCAGGAGAGGCTGTGTACGTTGGAAGTTTTAGTAGGCTAAACAAGTTCAGAGGCCAAGTGTTTGTGGTTCGTTTGAGAGGTTACCAGTGGGAGATGAGGACCAGCAAGAGCTTTCAGGGCTGGCACCTTTAGTGTAGGAGCAATCGCTGGACGTTCGCAATTTCGGTGTTGAGCTCTGGCCAGATTGAGCAGGAGAGGCTGTGTACGTTGGAAGTTTTAGTAGGCTAAACAAGTTCAGAGCCCAAGGGTTAGTGGTTCGTTTGAGAGGTTACCAGTGGGAGATGAGGAGCAGCAAGAGCTTTCAGGGCTGGCACCTTTAGTGTAGGAGCAATCGCTGGACGTTCGCAATTTCGGTGTTGAGCTCTGGCCAGATTGAGCAGGAGAGGCTGTGTACGTTGGAAGTTTTAGTAGGCTAAACAAGTTCAGAGGCCAGTGTTTGTGGTTCGTCTGAGAGGTTACCAGTGGGAGATGAGGACCAGCAAGAGCTTTCAGGGCTGGCACCTTTAGTGTAGGAGCAATCGCTGGACGTTCGCAATTTCGGTGTTGAGCTCTGGCCAGATTGAGCAGGAGAGGCTGTGTACGTTGGAAGTTTTAGTAGGCTAAACAAGTTCAGAGGCCAAGTGTTTGTGGTTCGTTTGAGAGGTTACCAGTGGGAGATGAGGACCAGCAAGAGCTTTCAGGGCTGGCACCTTTAGTGTAGGAGCAATCGCTGGACGTTCGCAATTTCGGTGTTGAGCTCTGGCCAGATTGAGCAGGAGAGGCTGTGTACGTTGGAAGTTTTAGTAGGCTAAACAAGTTCAGAGCCCAGGTGTTTGTGGTTCGTTTGAGAGGTTACCAGTGGGAGATGAGGACCAGCAAGAGCTTTCAGGGCTGGCACCTTTAGTGTAGGAGCAATCGCTGGACGTTCGCAATTTCGGTGTTGAGCTCTGGCCAGACTGAGCAGGAGAGGCTGTGTACGTTGGAAGTTTTAGTAGGCTAAACAAGTTCAGAGGCCAAGTGTTTGGGGTTCGTCTGAGAGGTTACCAGTGGGAGATGAGGACCAGCAAGAGCTTTCAGGGCTGGCACCTTTAGTGTAGGAGCAATCGCTGGACGTTCGCAATTTCGGTGTTGAGCTCTGGCCAGATTGAGCAGGAGAGGCTGTGTACGTTGGAAGTTTTAGTAGGCTAAACAAGTTCAGAGCCAAGTGTTTGTGGTTCGTTTGAGAGGTTACCAGTGGGAGATGAGGAGCAGCAAGAGCTTTCAGGGCTGGCACCTTTAGTGTAGGAGCAATCGCTGGACGTTCGCAATTTCGGTGTTGAGCTCTGGCCAGATTGAGCAGGAGAGGCTGTGTACGTTGGAAGTTTTAGTAGGCTAAACAAGTTCAGAGGCCAAGGGTTTGTGGTTCGTTTGAGAGGTTACCAGTGGGAGATGAGGACCAGCAAGAGCTTTCAGGGCTGGCACCTTTAGTGTAGGAGCAATCGCTGGACGTTCGCAATTTCGGTGTTGAGCTCTGGCCAGATTGAGCAGGAGAGGCTGTGTACGTTGGAAGTTTTAGTAGGCTAAACAAGTTCAGAGGCCAAGTGTTTGTGGTTCGTTTGAGAGGTTACCAGTGGGAGATGAGGAGCAGCAAGAGCTTTCAGGGCTGGCACCTTTAGTGTAGGAGCAATCGCTGGACGTTCGCAATTTCGGTGTTGAGCTCTGGCCAGATTGAGCAGGAGAGGCTGTGTACGTTGGAAGTTTTAGTAGGCTAAACAAGTTCAGAGGCCAAGTGTTTGTGGTTCGTTTGAGAGGTTACCAGTGGGAGATGAGGACCAGCAAGAGCTTTCAGGGCTGGCACCTTTAGTGTAGGAGCAATCGCTGGACGTTCGCAATTTCGGTGTTGAGCTCTGGCCAGATTGAGCAGGAGAGGCTGTGTACGTTGGAAGTTTTAGTAGGCTAAACAAGTTCAGAGGCCAAGTGTTTGTGGTTCGTTTGAGAGGTTACCAGTGGGAGATGAGGAGCAGCAAGAGCTTTCAGGGCTGGCACCTTTAGTGTAGGAGCAATCGCTGGACGTTCGCAATTTCGGTGTTGAGCTCTGGCCAGATTGAGCAGGAGAGGCTGTGTACGTTGGAAGTTTTAGTAGGCTAAACAAGTTCAGAGGCCAAGTGTTTGTGGTTCGTCTGAGAGGTTACCAGTGGGAGATGAGGACCAGCAAGAGCTTTCAGGGCTGGCACCTTTAGTGTAGGAGCAATCGCTGGACGTTCGCAATTTCGGTGTTGAGCTCTGGCCAGATTGAGCAGGAGAGGCTGTGTACGTTGGAAGTTTTAGTAGGCTAAACAAGTTCAGAGGCAAGTGTTTGTGGTTCGTTTGAGAGGTTACCAGTGGGAGATGAGGACCAGCAAGAGCTTTCAGGGCTGGCACCTTTAGTGTAGGAGCAATCGCTGGACGTTCGCAATTTCGGTGTTGAGCTCTGGCCAGATTGAGCAGGAGAGGCTGTGTACGTTGGAAGTTTTAGTAGGCTAAACAAGTTCAGAGGCCAAGTGTTTGTGGTTCGTTTGAGAGGTTACCAGTGGGAGATGAGGACCAGCAAGAGCTTTCAGGGCTGGCACCTTTAGTGTAGGAGCAATCGCTGGACGTTCGCAATTTCGGTGTTGAGCTCTGGCCAGATTGAGCAGGAGAGGCTGTGTACGTTGGAAGTTTTAGTAGGCTAAACAAGTTCAGAGGCCAAGTGTTTGTGGTTTCGTTTGAGAGGTTACCAGTGGGAGATGAGGACCAGCAAGAGCTTTCAGGGCTGGCACCTTTAGTGTAGGAGCAATCGCTGGACGTTGCAATTTCGGTGTTGAGCTCTGGCCACATTGAGCAGGAGAGGCTGTGTACGTTGGAAGTTTTAGTAGGCTAAACAAGTTCAGAGGCCAAGTGTTTGTGGTTCGTTTGAGAGGTTACCAGTGGGAGATGAGGACCAGCAAGAGCTTTCAGGGCTGGCACCTTTAGTGTAGGAGCAATCGCTGGACGTTCGCAATTTCGGTGTTGAGCTCTGGCCAGATTGAGCAGGAGAGGCTGTGTACGTTGGAAGTTTTAGTAGGCTAAACAAGTTCAGAGGCCAAGGGTTTGTGGTTCGTTTGAGAGGTTACCAGTGGGAGATGAGGAGCAGCAAGAGCTTTCAGGGCTGGCACCTTTAGTGTAGGAGCAATCGCTGGACGTTCGCAATTTCGGTGTTGAGCTCTGGCCAGATTGAGCAGGAGAGGCTGTGTACGTTGGAAGTTTTAGTAGGCTAAACAAGTTCAGAGGCCAACTGTTTGTGGTTCGTTTGAGAGGTTACCAGTGGGAGATGAGGAGCAGCAAGAGCTTTCAGGGCTGGCACCTTTAGTGTAGGAGCAATCGCTGGACGTTGCAATTTCGGTGTTGAGCTCTGGCCAGATTGAGCAGGAGAGGCTGTGTACGTTGGAAGTTTTAGTAGGCTAAACAAGTTCAGAGGCCAAGTGTTTGTGGTTCGTTTGAGAGGTTACCAGTGGGAGATGAGGACCAGCAAGAGCTTTCAGGGCTGGCACCTTTAGTGTAGGAGCAATCGCTGGAACGTTCGCAATTTCGGTGTTGAGCTCTGGCCAGATTGAGCAGGAGAGGCTGTGTACGTTGGAAGTTTTAGTAGGCTAAACAAGTTCAGAGGCCAAGTGTTTGTGGTTCGTCTGAGAGGTTACCAGTGGGAGATTGATGAGGACCAGCAAGAGCTTTCAGGGCTGGCACCTTTAGTGTAGGAGCAATCGCTGGACGTTCGCAATTTCGGTGTTGAGCTCTGGCCAGCCTGAGCAGGAGAGGCTGTGTACGTTGGAAGTTTTAGTAGGCTAAACAAGTTCAGAGGCCAAGTGTTTGTGGTTCGTTTGAGAGGTTACCAGTGGAGATGAGGACCAGCAAGAGCTTTCAGGGCTGGCACCTTTAGTGTAGGAGCAATCGCTGACGTTCGCAATTTCGGTGTTGAGCTCTGGCCAGATTGAGCAGGAGAGGCTGTGTACGTTGGAAGTTTTAGTAGGCTAAACAAGTTCAGAGACCAAGTGTTTGTGGTTCGTTTGAGAGGTTACCAGTGGGAGATGAGGACCAGCAAGAGCTTTCAGGGCTGGCACCTTTAGTGTAGGAGCAATCGCTGGACGTTCGCAATTTCGGTGTTGAGCTCTGCCCAGATTGAGCAGGAGAGGCTGTGTACGTTGGAAGTTTTAGCAGGCTAAACAAGTTCAGAGCCCAAGTGTTTCTGGTTCTTTTGAGAGGTTACCAGTGGAGATGAGGACCAGCAAGAGCTTTCAGGGCTGGCACCTTTAGTGTAGGAGCAATCGCTGGACGTTCGCAATTTTGGTGTTGAGCTCTGGCCAGATTGAGCAGGAGAGGCTGTGTACGTTGGAAGTTTTAGTAGGCTAAACAAGTTCAGAGCTAAAGTGTTTGTGGTTCGTTTGAGAGGTTACCAGTGGGAGATGAGGACCAGGAACAGCTTTCAGGGCTGGCACCTTTAGTGTAGGAGCCATCGCTGGACGTTCGCAATTTCGGTGTTGAGCTCTGCCCAGATTGAGCAGGAGAGGCTGTGTACGTTGGAAGTTTTAGTAGGCTAAACAAGTTCAGAGCCAAGTGTTTGTGGTTCGTTTGAGAGGTTACCAGTGGGAGATGAGGACCAGCAAGAGCTTTCAGGGCTGGCACCTTTAGTGTAGGAGCAATCGCTGGACGTTCGCAATTTCGGTGTTGAGCTCTGGCCAGATTGAGCAGGAGAGGCTGTGTACGTTGGAAGTTTTAGTAGGCTAAACAAGTTAGAGCCCAAGTGTTTGTGGTTCGTTTGAGAGGTTACCAGTGGGAGATGAGGAGCAGCAAGAGCTTTCTGGGCTGGCACCTTTAGTGTAGGAGCAATCGCTGGACGTTCGCAATTTCGGTGTTGAGCTCTGCCCAGATTGAGCAGGAGAGGCTGTGTACGTTGGAAGTTTTAGTAGCCTAAACAAGTTCAGAGCCCAAGCGTTTGTGGCTCGTTTGAGAGGTTACCAGTGGGAGATGAGGACCAGCAACAGCTTTCAGGGCTGGCACCTTTAGAGTAGGAGCCATCGCTGGACGTTCGCAATTTCGGTGTTGAGCTCTGGCCAGATTGAGCAGGAGAGGCTGTGTACGTTGGAAGTTTTAGTAGGCTAAACAAGTTCAGAGCCCAAGTGTTTGTGGTTCGTTTGAGAGGTTACCAGTGGGAGATGAGGACCAGCAAGAGCTTTCAGGGCTGGCACCTTTAGTGTAGGAGCAATCGCTGGACGTTCGCAATTTCGGTGTTGAATTTTGGCCAGATTGAGCAGGAGAGGCTGTGTACGTTGGAAGTTTTAGTAGGCTAAACAAGTTCAGAGCCCAAGTGTTTGTGGTTCGTTTGAGAGGTTACCAGTGGGAGATGAGGACCAGCAAGAGCTTTCAGGGCTGGCACCTTTAGTGTAGGAGCAATCGCTGGACGTTCGCAATTTCGGTGTTGAGCTCTGGCCAGATTGAGCAGGAGAGGCTGTGTACGTTGGAAGTTTTAGTAGGCTAAACAAGTTCAGAGCCCAAGTGTTTCTGGTTCTTTTGAGAGGTTACCAGTGGGAGATGAGGACCAGCAAGAGCTTTCAGGGCTGGCACCTTTAGTGTAGGAGCAATCGCTGGACGTTCGCAATTTTGGTGTTGAGCTCTGGCCAGATTGAGCAGGAGAGGCTGTGTACGTTGGAAGTTTTAGTAGGCTAAACAAGTTCAGAGCTAAAGTGTTTGTGGTTCGTTTGAGAGGTTACCAGTGGGAGATGAGGACCAGGACAGCTTTCAGGGCTGGCACCTTTAGTGTAGGAGCCATCGCTGGACGTTCGCAATTTCGGTGTTGAGCTCTGCCCAGATTGAGCAGGAGAGGCTGTGTACGTTGGAAGTTTTAGTAGGCTAAACAAGTTCAGAGCCCAAGTGTTTGTGGTTCGTTTGAGAGGTTACCAGTGGAGATGAGGACCAGCAAGAGCTTTCAGGGCTGGCACCTTTAGTGTAGGAGCAATCGCTGGACGTTCGCAATTTCGGTGTTGAGCTCTGGCCAGATTGAGCAGGAGAGGCTGTGTACGTTGGAAGTTTTAGTAGGCTAAACAAGTTAGAGCCCAAGTGTTTGTGGTTCGTTTGAGAGGTTACCAGTGGGAGATGAGGACCAGCAAGAGCTTTCAGGGCTGGCACCTTTAGTGTAGGAGCAATCGCTGGACGTTCGCAATTTCGGTGTTGAGCTCTGCCCAGATTGAGCAGGAGAGGCTGTGTACGTTGGAAGTTTTAGTAGCCTAAACAAGTTCATAGAGCCCAAGCGTTTGTGGCTCGTTTGAGAGGTTACCAGTGGGAGATGAGGACCAGCAACAGCTTTCAGGGCTGGCACCTTTAGAGTAGGAGCCATCGCTGGACGTTCGCAATTTCGGTGTTGAGCTCTGGCCAGATTGAGCAGGAGAGGCTGTGTACGTTGGAAGTTTTAGTAGGCTAAACAAGTTCAGAGCCCAAGTGTTTGTGGTTCGTTTGAGAGGTTACCAGTGGGAGATGAGGACCAGCAAGAGCTTTCAGGGCTGGCACCTTTAGTGTAGGAGCAATCCCTGGACGTTCGCAATTTCTGTGTTGAATTTTGGCCAGATTGAGCAGGAGAGGCTGTGTACGTTGGAAGTTTAGTAGGCTAAACAAGTTCAGAGCGCAAGCGTTTGTGGCTCGTTTGAGAGGTTACCAGTGGGAGATGAGGACCAGCAAGAGCTTTCAGGCTGGCACCTTTAGTGTAGGAGCAATCGCTGGACGTTCGCAATTTCGGTGTTGAGCTCTGCCCAGATTGAGCAGGAGAGGCTGTGTACTTTGAAAGTTTTAGTAGCCTAAACAAGTTCAGGCCCCCACAAGTGTTTGTGGGTTCGTTTGAGAGGTTACCAGTGGGAGATGAGGACCAGCAAGAGCTTTCAGGGCTGGCACCTTTAGTGTAGGAGCAATCGCTGGACGTTCGCAATTTCGAGTGTTGAGCTCTGGCCAGATTGAGCAGGAGAGGCTGTGTACGTTGGAAGTTTTAGTAGGCTAAACAAGTTCAGAGGCCAAGTGTTTCTGGTTCGTTTGAGAGGTTAGCAGTGGGAGATGAGGACCAGCAAGAGCTTTCAGGGCTTGCACGTTTAGTGTAGGAGCAATCGCTGGACGTTCGCAATTTCGGTGTTGAGCTCTGGCCAGATTGAGCAGGAGAGGCTGTGTACGTTGGAAGTTTTTAGTAGGCTAAACAAGTTCAGAGCCCAAGTGTTTGTGGTCCGTTTGAGAGGTTACCAGTGGGAGATGAGGACCAGCAAGAGCTTTCAGGGCTGGCACCTTTAGTGTAGGAGCAATCGCTGGACGTTCGCAATTTCGGTGTTGAGCTCTGGCCAGATTGAGCAGGAGAGGCAGTGTACGTTGGAAGTTTTAGCAGGCTAAACAAGTTCAGAGCCCAAGTGTTTCTGGTTCTTTTGAGAGGTTACCAGTGGGAGATGAGGACCAGCAAGAGCTTTCAGGGCTGGCACCTTTAGTGTAGGAGCAATCGCTGGACGTTCGCAATTTCGGTGTTGAGCTCTGGCCAGATTGAGCAGGAGAGGCTGTGTACGTTGGAAGTTTTAGTAGGCTAAACAAGTTCAGAGCTAAAGTGTTTTGTGGTTCGTTTGAGAGGTTACCAGTGGGAGATGAGGACCAGGAACAGCTTTCAGGGCTGGCACCTTTAGTGTAGGAGCCATCGCTGGACGTTCGCAATTTCGGTGTTGAGCTCTGCCCAGATTGAGCAGGAGAGGCTGTGTACGTTGGAAGTTTTAGTAGGCTAAACAAGTTCAGAGCCCAAGTGTTTGTGGTTCGTTTGAGAGGTTACCAGTGGGAGATGAGGACCAGCAAGAGCTTTCAGGGCTGGCACCTTTAGTGTAGGAGCAATCGCTGGACGTTCGCAATTTCGGTGTTGAGCTCTGGCCAGATTGAGCAGGAGAGGCTGTGTACGTTGGAAGTTTTAGTAGGCTAAACAAGTTTAGAGCCCAAGTGTTTGTGGTTCGGTTTAGAGGTTACCAGTGGGAGATGAGGACCAGCAAGAGCTTTCTGGGCTGGCACCTTTAGTGTAGGAGCAATCGCTGGACGTTCGCAATTTCGGTGTTGAGCTCTGGCCAGACTGAGCTGGTCAGGGAGTGTATGTTGGAAGTTTTATTAGCCTAAACAAGTTCAGAGCGCAAGTGTTTGTGGTTCGTTTGAGAGGTTACCAGTGGGAGATGAGGACCAGGAAGAGCTTTCAGGGCTGGCACCTTTAGTGTAGGAGCAATCACTTGACGTTGACAATTCCGGTGTTGAGCTCTGACGTGAATAAGCGAGAGGAACCGATGCTACGTCTGGACCTTTGAGTGTCTAAACAAGCTCAGAGCCCAAGTGTTTGTGGTTCGTTTTAGAGGTTACCAGTGGGAGATGAGGAGCAGCAAGAGCTTTCAGGGCTGGCACCTTTAGTGTAGGAGCAGTCGCTGGACGTTCGCAATTTCGGTGTTGAGCTCTGGACAGCCTGAGCAGGAGAGGGAGAGTATGTTTGAAGTTTCAGTAGCCTAAACAAGTTCAGAGCCCAAGTGTTTGTGTGTCGTTTGAGAGGTTACCAGTGGGAGATGAGGACCAGCAAGAGCTTTCAGGGCTGGCACCTTTAGTGTAGGAGCAATCGCTGGACGTTCGCAATTTTGGTGTTGAGCTCTGACGTGAATAAGCGAGAGGAACTGATGCTAACGTCCGGACCTTTGAGTGTCTAAACAAGTTCAGAGTCAAGTGTTTGTGATTCGTTTGAGAGGTTACCAGTGGGAGATGAGGACCAGCAAGAGCTTTCAGGGCTGGCACCTTTAGTGTAGGAGCAATCGCTGGACGTTCGCAATTTCGGTGTTGAGCTCTGGCCAGCTTGAGCAGGACAGGGAATATATGTTGGTATTTGTAGTAGCCTAAACAAGTTCAGAGCCCAAGTGTTTGTGGGTCGTGTTAGAGGTTACCAGTGGGAGATGAGGACCAGCAAGAGCTTTCAGGGCTGGCACCTTTAGTGTAGGAGCAATCGCTGGACGTTCGCAATTTCGGTGTTGAGCTCTGGCCAGATTGAGCAGGAGAGGCTGTGTACGTTGGAAGTTTTAGTAGGCTAAACAAGTTCAGAGCCCAAGCGTTTGTGGCTCGTTTGAGAGGTTACCAGTGGGAGATGAGGACCAGCAACAGCTTTCAGGGCTGGCACCTTTAGTGTAGGAGCCATCGCTGGACGTTCGCAACTTCGGTGTTGAGCTCTGCCCAGATTGAGCAGGAGAGGGAGTCTACATTGGAAGTTTTAGTAGGCTAAACAAGTTCAGAGCCCAAGTGTTTGTGGTTCGTTTGAGAGGTTACCAGTGGGAGATGAGGACCAGGAACAGCTTTCAGGGCTGGCACCTTAGTGTAGGAGCCATCGCTGGACGTTCGCAATTTCGGTGTTGAGCTCTGGCCAGATTGAGCAGGAGAGGCTGTGTACGTTGGAAGTTTTAGTAGCCTAAACAAGTTCAGAGCCCAAGTGTTTGTGGTTCTTTTGAGAGGTTACCAGTGGGAGATGAGGATCAGCAAGAGCTTTCAGGGCTGGCACCTTTAGTGTAGGAGCAATCGCTGGACGTTCGCAATTTCGGTGTTGAGCTCTGGCCAGATTGAGCAGGAGAGGCTGTGTACGTTGGAAGTTTTAGTAGGCTAAACGAGTTCAGAGCCCAAGTGTTTGTGGTTTGTTTGAGAGGTTAGCAGTGGGAGATGAGGAGCAGCAAGAGCTTTCAGGGCTGGCACCTTTAGTGTAGGAGCAATCCCTGGACGTTCGCAATTTCGGTGTTGAATTTTGGCCAGATTGAGCAGGAGAGGCAGTGTACGTTGGAAGTTTTAGAAGGCTAAACAAGTTCAGAGCCCAAGTGTTTGTGGTTCGTTTGAGAGGTTACCAGTGGGAGATGAGGACCAGCAAGAGCTTTCAGGGCTGGCACCTTTAGTGTAGGAGCAATCGCTGGACGTTCGCAATTTCGGTGTTGAGCTCTGGCTAGATTGAGCAGGAGAGGCTGTGTACGTTGGAAGTTTTAGTAGGCTAAACAAGTCAGAGCCCAAGTGTTTGTGGTTCGTTTGAGAGGTTAGCAGTGGGAGATGAGGACCAGCAAGAACTTTCAGGGCTGGCACCTTTAGTGTAGGAGCAATCGCTGGACGTTCGCAATTTCGGTGTTGAGCTCTGGCCAGATTGAGCAGGAGAGGCAGTGTACGTTGGAAGTTTTAGCAGGCTAAACAAGTTCAGGGACAAAGAGTTTGTGGCTCGTTTGAGAGGTTAGCAGTGGGAGATGAGGACCAGGAAGATCTTTCAGGGCTGGCACCTTTAGTGTAGGAGCAATCGCTGGACGTTCGCAATTTCGGTGTTGAGCTCTGGCCAGATTGAGCAGGAGAGGCTGTGTACGTTGGAAGTTTTAGTAGGCTAAACAAGTTCAGAGACAAAGAGTTTGTGGCTCGTTTGAGAGGTTAGCAGTGGGATATGAGGACCAGCAAGAGCTTTCAGGGCTGGCACCTTTAGAGTAGGAGCCATCGCTGGACGTTCGCAATTTCTGTGTTGAGCTCTGCCCAGATTGAGCAGGAGAGGCTGTGTACGTTGGAAGTTTTAGTAGGCTAAACAAGTTCAGAGCCCAAGTGTTTGTGGTTCGTTTGAGAGGTTACCAGTGGGAGATGAGGACCAGCAACAGCTTTCAGGGCTGGCACCTTTAGTGTAGGAGCAATCCCTGGACATTCGCAATTTCTGTGTTGAATTTTGGCCAGATTGAGCAGGAGAGGCTGTGTACGTTGGAAGTTTTAGTAGGCTAAACAAGTTCAGAGCTAAAGTGTTTGTGGCTCGTTTGAGAGGTTACCAGTGGGAGATGAGGACCAGCAAGAGCTTTCAGGGCTGGCACCTTTAGTGTAGGAGCAATCGCTGGACGTTCGCAATTTCGGTGTTGAGCTCTGGCCAGATTGAGCAGGAGAGGCTGTGTACTTTGAAAGTTTTGGTAGGCTAAACAAGTTCAGAGCCCAAGTGTTTGTGGTTCGTTTGAGAGGTTAGCAGTGGGAGATGAGGAGCAGCAAGAGCTTTCAGGGCTGGCACCTTTAGTGTAGGATCAATCGCTGGACGTTCGCAATTTCGGTGTTGAGCTCTGCCCAGATTGAGCAGGGGAGGCTGTGTACGTTGGAAGTTTTAGTAGGCTAAACAAGTTCAGAGGCCAAGTGTTTGTGGTTCGTTTGAGAGGTTACCAGTGGGAGATGAGGACCAGCAAGAGCTTTCAGGGCTGGCACCTTTAGTGTAGGAGCAATCGCTGGACGTTCGCAATTTCGGTGTTGAATTTTGGCCAGATTGAGCAGGAGAGGCTGTGTACGTTGGAAGTTTTAGTAGGCTAAACAAGTTCAGAGACCAAGTGTTTGTGGTCCGTTTGAGAGGTTACCAGTGGGAGATGAGGACCAGCAAGAGCTTTCAGGGCTGGCACCTTTACGTGTAGGAGCAATCGCTGGACGTTCGCAATTTCGGTGTTGAGCTCTGGCCAGATTGAGCAGGAGAGGCTGTGTACGTTGGAAGTTTTAGTAGGCTAAACAAGTTACAGAGCCCAAGTGTTTGTGGTTCGTTTGAGAGGTTACCAGTGGGAGATGAGGAGCAGCAAGAGCTTTCAGGGCTGGCACCTTTAGTGTAGGAGCCATCGCTGGACGTTCGCAATTTCGGTGTTGAGCTCTGGCCAGATTGAGCAGGAGAGGCTGTGTACGTTGGAAGTTTTAGTAGGCTAAACAAGTTCAGAGCCCAAGTGTTTGTGGTTCGTTTGAGAGGTTACCAGTGGGAGATGAGGACCAGCAAGAGCTTCAGGGCTGGCACCTTTACTGTAGGAGCAATCGCTGGACGTTCGCAATTTCGGTGTTGAATTTTGGCCAGATTGAGCAGGAGAGGGAGTGTATGTTGAAGTTTCAGTAGCCTAAACAAGTTCAGAGCCCAAGGGTTTGTGTGTCGTTTTAGAGGTTACCAGTGGGAGATGAGGACCAGCAAGAGCTTTCAGGGCTGGCACCTTTAGTGTAGGAGCAATCGCTGGACGTTCGCAATTTCGGTGTTGAGCTCTGGCCAGATTGAGCAGGAGAGGCTGTGTACGTTGGAAGTTTTAGTAGGCTAAACAAGTTCAGAGACAAAGAGTTTGTGGCTCGTTTGAGAGGTTAGCAGTGGGAGATGAGGACCAGCAAGAGCTTTCAGGGCTGGCACCTTTAGAGTAGGAGCCATCGCTGGACGTTCGCAATTTCGGTGTTGAGCTCTGCCCAGATTGAGCAGGAGAGGCTGTGTACGTTGGAAGTTTTAGTAGGCTAAACAAGTTCAGAGCCCAAGTGTTTGTGGTTCGTTTGAGAGGTTACCAGTGTGAGATGAGGACCAGCAAGAGCTTTCAGGGCTGGCACCTTTAGTGTAGGAGCAATCCCTGGACGTTCGCAATTTCGGAGTTGAGCTCTGGCCAGAGTGAGCCGGAGAGGGAGTGTACGTTGGAAGTTTTAGTAGGCTAAACAAGTTCAGAGCCCAAGTGTTTGTGGTTCGTTTGAGAGGTTACCAGTGGGAGATGAGGACCAGCAACAGCTTTCAGGGCTGGCACCTTTAGTGTAGGAGCAATCGCTGGACGTTCGCAATTTCGGTGTTGAGCTCTGGCCAGATTGAGCAGGAGAGGCTGTGTACTTTGAAAGTTTTGGTAGGCTAAACAAGTTCAGAGCCCAAGTGTTTGTGGTTCGTTTGAGAGGTTAGCAGTGGGAGATGAGGAGCAGCAAGAGCTTTCAGGGCTGGCACCTTTAGTGTAGGAGCAATCGCTGGACGTTCGCAATTTCGGTGTTGAGCTCTGGCCAGCCTGAGCAGGGGAGGCTGTGTACGTTGGAAGTTTTAGTAGGCTAAACAAGTTCAGAGCCCAAGTGTTTGTGGTTCGTTTGAGAGGTTACCAGTGGGAGATGAGGACCAGCAAGAGCTTTCAGGGCTGGCACCTTTACTGTAGGAGCAATCGCTGGACGTTCGCAATTTCGGTGTTGAATTTTGGCCAGATTGAGCAGGAGAGGGAGTGTATGTTGGAAGTTTCAGTAGCCTAAACAAGTTCAGAGCCCAAGTGTTTGTGGTCTGTTTGAGAGGTTACCAGTGGGAGATGAGGACCAGCAAGAGCTTTCAGGGCTGGCACCTTTAGTGTAGGAGCAATCGCTGGACGTTCGCAATTTCGGTGTTGAGCTCTGGCCAGACTGAGCTGGTGAGGGAGTGTATATAGGAAGTTTTAGTAGCCTAAACAAGTTCAGAGCCCAAGTGTTTGTGGTTTGGTTTAGAGGTTACCAGTGGGAGATGAGGACCAGCAAGAGCTTTCAGGGCTGGCACCTTTAGTGTAGAAGCAATCGCTGGACGTTCGCAATTTCGGTGTTGAGCTCTGACGTGAATTAGCGAGAGGAAGCGATGATACGTCTGGACATTTCAGTGTCTAAAGCAGTTCCGAGCCTAAGTGTTTGTGGTTCGGTTTAGAGGTTACCAGTGGGAGATGAGGAGCAGCAAGAGCTTTCAGGGCTGGCACCTTTAGTGTAGGAGCAATCGCTGGATGTTTGCAATTTCGGTGTTGAGCTCTGACGTGAATAAGCGAGAGGAACCGATGCTACGTCTGGACCTTTGAGTGTCTAAACAAGCTCAGAGCCCAAGTGTTTGTGGTTCGTTTTAGAGGTTACCAGTGGGAGATGAGGAGCAGCAAGAGCTTTCAGGGCTGGCACCTTTAGTGTAGGAGCAGTCGCTGGACGTTCGCAATTTCGGTGTTGAGCTCTGGACAGCCTGAGCAGGAGAGGGAGAGTATGTTTGAAGTTTCAGTAGCCTAAACAAGTTCAGAGCCCAAGTGTTTGTGTGTCGTTTGAGAGGTTACCAGTGGGAGATGAGGACCAGCAAGAGCTTTCAGGGCTGGCACCTTTAGTGTAGGAGCAATCACTTGACGTTCACAATTCCGGTGTTGAGCTCTGACGTGAATAAGCGAGAGGAACTGATGCTACGTCCGGACCTTTGAGTGTCTAAACAAGTTCAGAGTCAAGTGTTTGTGATTCGTTTTAGAGGTTACCAGTGGGAGATGAGGACCAGCAAGAGCTTTCAGGGCTGGCACCTTTAGTGTAGGAGCAGTAGCTGGACGTTCGCAATTTCGGTGTTGAGCTCTGGCCAGCTTGAGCAGGACAGGGAATGTATGTTGGTAGTTGTAGTAGCCTAAACAAGTTCAGAGCCCAAGTGTTTGTGGTTCATTTGAGAGGTTACCAGTGGGAGATGAGGACCAGCAAGAGCTTTCAGGGCTGGCACCTTTAGTGTAGGAGCAATCGCTGGACGTTCGCAATTTCGGTGTTGAGCTCTGGCCAGATTGAGCAGGAGAGGCTGTGTACGTTGGAAGTTTTAGTAGGCTAAACAAGTTCAGAGGCCAAGTGTTTGTGGTTCGTTTGAGAGGTTACCAGTGGGAGATGAGGACCAGCAAGAGCTTTCAGGGCTGGCACCTTTAGTGTAGGAGCAATCGCTGGACGTTCGCAATTTCGGTGTTGAGCTCTGGCCAGATTGAGCAGGAGAGGCTGTGTACGTTGGAAGTTTTAGTAGGCTAAACAAGTTCAGAGCCCAAGTGTTTGTGGTTCGTTTGAGAGGTTACCAGTGGGAGATGAGGAGCAGCAAGAGCTTTCAGGGCTGGCACCTTTAGTGTAGGAGCCATCGCTGGACGTTCGCAATTTCGGTGTTGAGCTCTGCCCAGATTGAGCAGGAGAGGCTGTGTACGTTGGAAGTTTTAGTAGGCTAAACAAGTTCAGAGCCCAAGTGTTTGTGGTTCGTTTGAGAGGTTACCAGTGGGAGATGAGGACCAGCAAGAGCTTTCAGGGCTGGCACCTTTAGTGTAGGAGCAATCGCTGGACGTTCGCAATTTCGGTGTTGAATTTTGGCCAGATTGAGCAGGAGAGGCTGTGTACGTTGGAAGTTTTAGCAGGCTAAACAAGTTCAGAGACCAAGTGTTTGTGGTTCGGTTTAGAGGTTACCAGTGGGAGATGAGGACCAGCAACAGCTTTCTGGGCTGGCACCTTTAGTGTAGGAGCAATCGCTGGACGTTCGCAATTTCGGTGTTGAGCTCTGGCCAGATTGAGCAGGAGAGGCTGTGTACGTTGGAAGTTTTAGTAGGCTAAACAAGTTCAGAGCCCAAGGGTTTGTGTGTCGTTTTAGAGGTTACCAGTGGGAGATGAGGACCAGCAAGAGCTTTCAGGGCTGGCACCTTTAGTGTAGGAGCAATCGCTGGACGTTCGCAATTTCGGTGTTGAGCTCTGGCCTGACTGAGCTGGTGAGGGAGTGTATATTGGAAGTTTTAGTAGCCTAAACAAGTTCAGAGCCCAAGTGTTTGTGGTTTGGTTTAGAGGTTACCAGTGTGAGATGAGGACCAGCAAGAGCTTTCAGGGCTGGCACCTTTAGTGTAGAAGCAATCGCTGGACGTTCGCAATTTCGGTGTTGAACTCTGACGTGAATTAGCGAGAGGAAGCGATGATACGTCTGGACATTTAAGTGTCTAAAGCAGTTCCGAGCCTAAGTGTTTGTAGTTCGGTTTAGGGGTTACCAGTGGGAGATGAGGAGCAGCAAGAGCTTTCAGGGCTGGCACCTTTAGTGTAGGAGCAATCGCTGGATGTTTGCAATTTCGGTGTTGAGCTCTGACGTGAATAAGCGAGAGGAACCGATGCTACGTCTGGACCTTTGAGTGTCTAAACAAGCTCAGAGCCCAAGTGTTTGTGGTTCGTTTTAGAGGTTACCAGTGGGAGATGAGGAGCAGCAAGAGCTTTCAGGGCTGGCACCTTTAGTGTAGGAGCAGTCACTGAATGTTCGCAATTTCGGTGTTGAGCTCTGGACAGCCTGAGCAGGAGAGGGAGAGTATGTTTGAAGTTTCAGTAGCCTAAACAAGTTCAGAGCCCAAGTGTTTGTGTGTCGTTTGAGAGGTTACCAGTGGGAGATGAGGACCAGCAAGAACTTTCAGGGCTGGCACCTTTAGTGTAGGAGCAATCACTTGACGTTCACAATTCCGGTGTTGAGCTCTGACGTGAATAAGCGAGAGGAACTGATGCTACGTCCGGACCTTTGAGTGTCTAAACAAGTTCAGAGTCAAGTGTTTGTGATTCGTTTTAGAGGTTACCAGTGGAAGATGAGGACCAGCAAGAGCTTTCAGGGCTGGCACCTTTAGTGTAGGAGCAGTAGCTGGACGTTCGCAATTTCGGTGTTGAGCTCTGGCCAGCTTGAGCAGGACAGGGAATGTATGTTGGTAGTTGTAGTAGCCTAAACAAGTTCAGAGCCCAAGTGTTTGTGGCTCGTTTGAGAGGTTACCAGTGGGAGATGAGGACCAGCAAGAGCTTTCAGGGCTGGCACCTTTAGTGTAGGAGCAATCGCTGGACGTTCGCAATTTCGGTGTTGAGCTCTGGCCAGATTGTGCAGGAGAGGCAGTGTACGTTGGAAGTTTTAGCAGGCTAAACAAGTTCAGAGACCAAGTGTTTCTGGTTCTTTTGAGAGGTTACCAGTGGGAGATGAGGACCAGCAAGAGCTTTCAGGGCTGGCACCTTTAGTGTAGGAGCAATCGCTGGACGTTCGCAATTTCGGTGTTGAGCTCTGGCCAGATTGAGCAGGAGAGGCTGTGTACGTTGGAAGTTTTAGTAGCCTAAACAAGTTCAGAGCCCAAGTGTTTGTGGTTCGTTTGAGAGGTTACCAGTGGGAGATGAGGACCAGCAACAGCTTTCAGGGCTGGCACCTTTAGAGTAGGAGCCATCGCTGGACGTTCGCAATTTCGGTGTTGAGCTCTGCCCAGATTGAGCAGGAGAGGCTGTGTAAGTTGGAAGTTTTAGTAGGCTAAACAAGTTCAGAGCCCAAGTGTTTGTGGTTCGTTTGAGAGGTTACCAGTGGGAGATGAGGACCAGCAAGAGGTGTCAGGGCTGGCACCTTTAGTGTAGGAGCAATCGCTGGACGTTCGCAATGTTCCTGTTGAGCTCTGGCCAGAGTGAGCCGGAGAGGGAGTGTACGTTGGAATTTTAGTAGCCTAAACAAGTTCAGAGCCCAAGTGTTTGTGGTTCGTTTTAGAGGTTACCAGTGGGAGATGAGGACCAGCAAGAGCTTTCAGGGCTGGCACCTTTAGTGGAGGAGCAATCGCTGGACGTTTGCAGTTTCGGTGTTGAGCTCCGACGTGAATTAGCGAGAGGAAGCGATGAAACGTCTGGACCTTTGAGTGTCTAAACAAGTTCAGAGCCCAAGTGTTTGTGGTTCGTTTGAGAGGTTACCAGTGGGAGATGAAGACCAGCAAGAGCTTTCAGGGTTGGCACCTTTAGTGTAGGAGCAATCGCTGGACGTTCGCAATTTCGATGTTGAGCTCTGACGTGAATTATCGAGAGGAAGCGATGAAAGGTCTGGACCTTTGAGTGTCTAAACAAGTTCAGAGCCCAAGTGTTTGTGGTTCGTTTGAGAGGTTACCAGTGGGAGATGAGGACCAGCAAGATCTTCCAGGGCTGGCACCTTTAGTGTAGGAGCAATCGCTGGACGTTCGCAATTTCGGTGTTGAGCTCTGGCTAGACTGAATCGGAGAGGGAGTGTACGTTGGAAGTTTTAGTGGCCTAAACAAGTTCAGAGCCCAAGTGTTTGTGGTTCGTTGTGGAGGTTACCAGTGGGAGATGAGGACCAGCAAGAGCTTTCAGGGCTGGCACCTTTAGTGTAGGAGCAATCGCTGGACGTTCGCAATTTTGGTGTTGAGCTCTGGCAAGACTGAGCAGGAGAGGGAGTGTACGTTGGAAGTTTTAATAGCATAAACAAGTTCAGAGACCAAGTGTTTGTGGTTCGTTTTAGAGGTTACCAGTGGGAGATGAGGAGCAGCAAGAGCTTTCAGGGCTGGCCCCTTTAGTGGAGGAGCAATCGCTGGACGTTTGCAGTTTCGGTGTTGAGCTCCGACGTGAATTAGCGAGAGGAAGCGATGAAACGTCTGGACCTTTGAGTGTCTAAACAAGTTCAGAGCCCAAGTGTTTGTGGTTCGTTTGAGAGGTTACCAGTGGGAGATGAGGACCAGCAAGATCTTCCAGGGCTGGCACCTTTAGTGTAGGAGCAATCGCTGGACGTTCGCAATTTCGTTGTTGAGCTCTGGCTAGACTGAATCGGAGAGGGAGTGTACGTTGGACGTTTTAGTGGCCTAAACAAGTTCAGAGCCCAAGTGTTTGTGGTTCGTTTGAGAGGTTACCAGTGTGAGATGAGGACCAGCAAGAGCTTTCAGGGCTGGCACCTTTAGTGTAGGAGCAA
Organism: Gavia stellata; assembly: GCF_030936135.1. Lineage (NCBI taxonomy): Eukaryota > Metazoa > Chordata > Aves > Gaviiformes > Gaviidae > Gavia > Gavia stellata. Next base: position 23,319 of record NW_026776383.1, on the reverse strand, counting down.
TCGCTGGACGTTCGCAATTTTGGTGTTGAGCTCTGGCAAGATTGAGCAGGAGAGGGAGTGTACGTTGGAAGTTTTAATAGCATAAACAAGTTCAGAGACCAAGTGTCTGTGGTTCGTTTGAGAGGTTACCAGTGGGAGATGAGGATTAGCAAGAGCGTTCAGGGCTGGCACCTTTAGTGTAGGAGCAATCGCTGAACGTTCGCAATTTTGGTGTTGAGCTCTGGCCAGATTGAGTAGGAGAGGGAGTCTACGTTGGAAGTTTTAGTAGCCTAAACAAGTTCAGAGCCCAAGTGTTTGTGGTTCGTTTGAGAGGTTACCAGTGGGAGATGAGGACCAGCAAGAGGTGTCAGGGCTGGCACCTTTAGTGTAGGAGCAATCGCTGGACGTTCGCAATGTTCCTGTTGAGCTCTGGCCAGAGTGAGCCGGAGAGGGAGTGTACGTTGGAATTTTAGTAGCCTAAACAAGTTCAGAGCCCAAGTGTTTGTGGTTCGTTTTAGAGGTTACCAGTGGGAGATGAGGACCAGCAAGAGCTTTCAGGGCTGGCACCTTTAGTGGAGGAGCAATCGCTGGACGTTTGCAGTTTCGGTGTTGAGCTCCGACGTGAATTAGCGAGAGGAAGCGATGAAACGTCTGGACCTTTGAGTGCCTAAACAAGTTCAGAGCCCAAGTGTTTGTGGTTCGTTATGGAGGATACCAGTGGGAGATGAGGACCAGCAAGAGCTTTCAGGGTTGGCACCTTTAGTGTAGGAGCAATCGCTGGACGTTCGCAATTTCGGTGTTGAGCTCTGACGTGAATTATCGAGAGGAAGCGATGAAACGTCTGGACCTTTGAGTGTCTAAACAAGTTCAGAGCCCAAGTGTTTGTGGTTCGTTTGAGAGGTTACCAGTGGGAGATGAGGACCAGCAAGATCTTCCAGGGCTGGCACCTTTAGTGTAGGAGCAATCGCTGGACGTTCGCAATTTCGTTGTTGAGCTCTGGCTAGACTGAATCGGAGAGGGAGTGTACGTTGGAAGTTTTAGTGGCCTAAACAAGTTCAGAGCCCAAGTGTTTGTGGTTCGTTGTGGAGGTTACCAGTGGGAGATGAGGACCAGCAAGAGCTTTCAGGGCTGGCACCTTTAGTGTAGGAGCAATCGCTGGACGTTCGCAATTTTGGTGTTGAGCTCTGGCAAGACTGAGCAGGAGAGGGAGTGTACGTTGGAAGTTTTAATAGCATAAACAAGTTCAGAGACCAAGTGTTTGTGGTTCGTTTGAGAGGTTACCAGTGGGAGATGAGGAGCAGCAAGAGCGTTCAGGGCTGGCACCTTTAGTGTAGGAGCAATCGCTGCACGTTCGCAATTTTGGTGTTGAGCTCTGGCCAGATTGAGTAGGAGAGGGAGTCTACGTTGGAAGTTTTAGTAGCCTAAACAAGTTCAGAGTCCAAGTGTTTGTGGTTCGTTTTAGAGGTTACCAGTGGGAGATGAGGACCAGCAAGAGGTGTCAGGGCTGGCACCTTTAGTGTAGGAGCAATCGCTGGACGTTCGCAATGTTGCTGTTGAGCTCTGGCCAGAGTGAGCCGGAGAGGGATTGTACGTTGGAAGTTTTAGTAGCCTAAACAGGTTCAGAGCCCAAGTGTTTGTGGTTCGTTTGAGAGGTTACCAGTGGGAGATGAGGACCAGCAAGAGCTTTCAGGGCTGGCACCTTTAGTGTAGGAGCAATCGCTGGACGTTCGCAGTTTCGGTGTTGAGCTCCGACGTGAATTAGCGAGAGGAAGCGATGAAACGTCTGGACCTTTGAGTGTCTAAACAAGTTCAGAGCCCAAGTGTTTGTGGTTCGTTTGAGAGGTTACCAGTGGGAGATGAGGACCAGCAAGAGCTGTCAGGGCTGGCACCTTTAGTGTAGGAGCAATTGCTGGACGTTCGCAATTTCGGTGTTGAGCCCTGACGTGAATTAGCAAGAGGAAGCGACGAAACGTCTGGACCTTTGAGTGTCTAAACAAGTTCAGAGCCCAAGTGTTTGTGGTTCGTTTTAGAGGTTACCAGTGGGAGATGAGGACCAGCAAGAGCTGTCAGGGCTGGCACCTTTAGTGGAGGAACAATCGTTGGACGTTCGTAGTTTCGGTGTTGAGCCCTGACGTGAATTAGCGAGAGGAAGCGATGAAACGTCTGGACGTTTGAGTGTCTAAACAAGTTCAGAGCCCAAGTGTTTGTGGTTCGTTTTAGAGGTTACCAGTGGGAGATGAGGACCAGCAAGAGCTTTCAGGGCTGGCACCTTTAGTGTAGGAGCAATCGCTGGACGTTCGCAATTTTGGTGTTGAGGTCTGGCCAGATTGAGCAGGAGAGGGAGTCTACGTTGGAAGTTTTAGTAGCCTAAAAAAGTTCAGAGCCCAAATGTTTGTGGTTCGTTTGAGAGGTTACCAGTGGGAGATGAGGACCAGCAAGAGCTTTCAGGGCTGGCACCTTTAGTTGAGGAGCAATCACTGGACGTTCGTAGTTTCGGTGTTGAGCCCTGACGTGAATTAGCGAGAGGAAGCGATGAAACGTCTGGACCTTTGAGTGTCTAAACAAGTTCAGAGCCCAAGTGTTTGTGGTTCGTTTGAGAGGTTACCAGTGGGAGATGAGGAGCAGCAAGAGCTTTCAGGGCTGGCACCTTTAGTGTAGGAGCAATCGCTGGACGTTCGCAATTTCAGTGTTGAGCTCTGACGTGAATTAGCGAGAGGAAGCGATGAAACGTCTGGACCTTTGAGTGTCTAAACAAGTTCAGAGCCCAAGTGTTTGTGGTTCGTTTGAGAGGTTACCAGTGGGAGATGAGGAGCAGCAAGAGCTTTCAGGGCTGGCACCTTTAGTGTAGGAGCAATCGCTGGACGTTCGCAATTTCACTGTTGAGCCCTGACGTGAATTATCGAGAGGAAGCGATGAAACGTCTGGACCTTTGAGTGTCTAAACAAGTTCAGAGCCCAAGTGTTTGTGGTTCGTTTGAGAGGTTACCAGTGGGATATGAGGAGCAGCAAGAGCGTTCACGGCTGGCACCTTTAGTGTAGGAGCAATCGCTGGACGTTCGCAATTTCGGTGTTGAGCTCTGGCCAGATTGAGCAGGAGAGGGAGTCTACGTTGGGAGTTTTAGTAGGCTAAACAAGTTCAGAGCCCAAGTGTTTGTGGTTCGTTTGAGAGGTTACCAGTGGGAGATGAGGACCAGCAAGAGGTGTCAGGGCTGGCACCTTTAGTGTAGGAGCAATCGCTGGACGTTCGCAATTTCAGTGTTGACCTCTGGCCAGACTTAGCCGGAGAGGGAGTGTACGTTGGAAGTTTTATTAGCCTAAACAAGTTCAGAGCCCAAGTGTTTGTGGTTCATTTTAGAGGTTAGCAGTGGGAGATGAGGACCAGCAAGAGCTTTCAGGGCTGGCACCTTTAGTGTAGGAGCAATCGCTGGACGTTCGCAATTTCACTGTTGAGCCCTGACGTGAATTAGCGAGAGGAAGCGATGAAACATCTGGACCTTTGAGTGCGTAAACAAGTTCAGAGCCCAAGTGTTTGTGGTTCGTTTGAGAGGTTACCAGTGGGAGATGAGGACCAGCAAGAACTTCCAGGGCTGGCACCTTTAGTGTAGGAGCAGTCGCTGGACGTTCGCAATTTCGTTGTTGAGCTCTGGCTAGACTGAATCGGAGAGGGAGTGTACGTTGGAAGTTTTAGTAGCCTAAACAAGTTCAGAGCCCAAGTGTTTGTGTTTCGTTTTAGAGGTTACCAGTGGGAGATGAGGACCAGCAAGAGCTTTCAGGGCAGGCACCTTTAGTGTAGGAGCAATCGCTGGATGTTCTCAATTTTGGTGTTGAGCTCTGGCAAGATTGAGCAGGAGAGGGAGTGTACGTTGGAAGTTTTAATAGCATAAACAAGTTCAGAGCCCAAGTGTTTGTGGTTCGTTTGAGAGGTTACCAGTGGGAGATGAGGACCAGCAAGAGCTTTCAGGGCTGGCACCTTTAGTGTAGGAGCAATCGCTGAACGTTCGCAATTTTGGTGTTGAGCTCTGGCCAGATTGAGTAGGAGAGGGAGTCTACGTTGGAAGTTTTAGTAGCCTAAACAAGTTCAGAGCTCAAGTGTTTGTGGTTCGTTTTAGAGGTTACCAGTGGGATATGAGGACCAGCAAGAGTTGTCAGGGCTGGCACCTTTAGTGTAGGAGCAATCGCTGGACGTTCGCAATTTCGGTGTTGACCTCTGGCCAGACTTAGCCGGAGAGGGAATGTACGTTGGAAGTATTATTAGCCTAAACAAGTTCAGAGCCCAAGTGTTTGTGGTTCATTTTAGAGGTTACCAGTGGGAGATGAGGACCAGCAAGAGCTTTCAGGGCTGGCACCTTTAGTGTAGGAGCTATCGCTGGACGTTCGCAATTTCACTGTTGAGCCCTGACGTGAATTAGTGAGAGGAAGCGATGAAACGTCTGGACCTTTGAGTGTCTAAACAAGTTCAGAGCCGAAGTGTTTGTGGTTCGTTCTGGAGGATACCAGTGGGAGATGAGGACCAGCAAGAGCTTTCAGGGCTGGCACCTTTAGTGTAGGAGCAATCGCTGGACGTTCGCAATGTTCCTGTTGAGCTCTGGCCAGAGTGAGCCGGAGAGGGAGTGTACGTTGGAAGTTTTAGTAGCCTAAACAAGTTCAGAGCCAAGTGTTTGTGGTTCATTTGAGAGGTTACCAGTGGGAGATGAGGACCAGCAAGAGCTTTCAGGGCTGGCACCTTTAGTGTAGGAGCAATCGCTGGACGTTCGCAGTTTCGGTGTTGAGCTCCGACGTGAATTAGCGAGAGGAAGCGATGAAACGTCTGGACCTTTGAGTGTCTAAACAAGTTCAGAGCCCAAGTGTTTGTGGTTCGTTTTAGAGGTTACCAGTGGGAGATGAGGAGCAGCAAGAGCTTTCAGGGCTGGCACCTTTAGTGTAGGAGCAATCGCTGGACGTTCGCAATTTCGGTGTTGAGCTCTGACGTGAATTATCGAGAGGAAGCGATGAAACATCTGGACCTTTGAGTGTCTAAACAAGTTCAGAGCCCAAGTGTTTGTGGTTCGTTTGAGATGTTACCACTGGGAGATGAGGACCAGCAACAGCTGTCAGGGCTGGCACCTTTAGTGTAGGAGCAATCGCTGGATGTTTGCATTTTCCGTGGTGAACTCTGACGTGAATTAGCGAGAGGATGCGATGAAATGTGTGGACCTTTGAGTGTCTAAACAAGTTCAGAGCCCAAGTGTTTGTGGTTCGTTTGAGAGGTTACCAGTGGGAGATGAGGACCAGCAAGAGCGTTCAGGGCTGGCACCTTTAGTGTAGGAGCAATCGCTGGACGTTCGCAATTTTGGTGTTGAGCTCTGGCCAGATTGAGCAGGATAGGGAGTCTACATTGGAAGTTTTAGTAGCCTAAACAAGTTCAGAGCCCAAGTGTTTGTGGTTCGTTTTAGAGGTTACCAGTGGGAGATGAGGACCAGCAAGAGCTTTCAGGGCTGGCACCTTTAGTGTAGGAGCAATCGCTGGACGTTCGCAATTTCGGTGTTGAGCCCTGACGTGAATTATCGAGAGGAAGCGATGAAACGTCTGGACCTTTGAGTGTGTAAACAAGTTCAGAGCCCAAGTGTTTGTGGTTCGTTTGAGAGGTTACCAGTGGGAGATGAGGACCAGCAAGAGCTTTCAGGGCTGGCACCTTTAGTGTAGGAGCAATCGCTGGACGGTCACAATTTCACTGTTGAGCCCTGACATGAATTATCGAGAGGAAGCGATGAAACGTATGGACCGTTGAGTGTCTAAACAAGTTCAGAGCCAAGTGTTTGTGGTTCGTTTGAGAGGTTACCAGTGGGAGATGAGGACCAGCAAGAGCTTTCAGGGCTGGCACCTTTAGTGTAGGAGCAATCGCTGGACGTTTGCAATTTCGGTGTTGACCTCTGGCCAGACTTAGCCGGAGAGGGAGTGTACGTTGGAAGTTTTATTAGCCTAAACAAGTTCAGAGCCCAAGTGTTTGTGGTTCATTTTAGAGGTTACCAGTGTGAGATGAGGACCAGCAAGAGCTTTCAGGGCTGGCACCTTTAGTGTAGGAGCAATCGCTGGACGTTCGCAATTTCGGTGTTGAGCTTTCACATGAATTAGCGAGAGGAAGCGATGAAACGTCTGGACCTTTGAGTGTCTAAACAAGTTCAGAGCCCAAGTGTTTGTGGTTCGTTTGAGAGGCTACCAGTGGGAGATGAGGACCAGCAAGAGCTTTCAGGGCTGGCACCTTCAGTGTAGGAGCAATCGCTGGACGTTCGCAATTTCACTGTTGAGCCCTGACGTGAATTATCGAGAGGAAGCGATGAAACGTCTGGACCTTTGAGTGTCTAAACAAGTTCAGAGCCCAAGTGTTTGTGGTTCGTTTGAGAGGTTACCAGTGGGAGATGAGGACCAGCAAGAGCGTTCAGGGCTGGCACCTTTAGTGTAGGAGCAATCGCTGGACGTTCGCAATTTTGGTGTTGAGGTCTGGCCAGATTGAGCAGTAGAGGGAGTCTACGTTGGAAGTTTTAGTAGCCTAAACAAGTTCAGAGCCCAAGTGTTTGTGGTTCCTTTTAGAGGTTACCAGTGGGAGATGAGGACCAGCAAGAGCTGTCAGGGCTGGCACCTTTAGTGTAGGAGCAATCGCTGGACGTTTGCAATTTCGGTGTTGAGCTCTGGCCAGACTTAGCCGGAGAGGGAGTGTATGTTGGAAGTTTTATTAGCCTAAACAAGTTCAGAGCCCAAGTGTTTGTGGTTCATTTTAGAGGTTACCAGTGGGAGATGAGGACCAGCAAGAGCTTTCAGGGCTGGCACCTTTAGTGTAGGAGCAATCGCTGGACGTTCGCAATTTCGGTGTTGAGCTCTGACGTGAATTAGCGAGAGGAAGCGATGAAACGTCTGGACCTTTGAGTGTCTAAACAAGTTCAGAGCCCAAGTGTTTGTGGTTCGTTTGAGAGGCTACCAGTGGGAGATGAGGACCAGCAAGAGCTTTCAGGGCTGGCACCTTTAGTGTAGGAGCAATCGCTGGACATTCGCAATTTTGCTGTTGAGCTCTGGCTAGACTGAATCGGAGAGGGAGTGTACGTTGGAAGTTTTAGTAGCCTAAACAAGTTCAGAGCCCAAGTGTTTGTGTTTCGTTTGAGAGGTTACCAGTGGGAGATGAGGACCAGCAAGAGCTGTCAGGGCTGGCACCTTTAGTGTAGGAGCAATCGCTGGACGTTCGCAATTTTGGTGTTGAGCTCTGGCAAGATTGAGCAGGAGAGGGAGTGTACGTTGGAAGTTTTAGTAGCCTAAACAAGTTCAGAGCCCAAGTGTTTGTGGTTCGTTTGAGAGGTTACCAGTGGGAGATGAAGACCAGCAAGAGCTGTCAGGGCTGGCGCCTTTAGTGTAGGAGCAATCGCTGGACGTTCGCAATTTCGGTGTTGAGCCCTGACGTGAATTAGCAAGAGGAAGCGATGAAACATCTGGACCTTTGAGTGTCTAAACAAGTTCAGAGCCCAAGTGTTTGTGGTTCGTTTGAGAGGTTACCAGTGGGAGCTGAGGACCAGCAAGAGCTTTCTGGTCTGGCACCTTTAGTGTAGGAGCAATCGCTGGACGTTCGCAATTTCGGTGTTGAGCTCTGACGTGAATTAGCGAGAGGAAGCGATGAAACGTCTGGACCTTTGAGTGTCTAAACAAGTTCAGAGCCCAAGTGTTTGTGGTTCGTTTGAGAGGTTACCAGTGGGAGATGAGGACCAGCAAGAGCTTTCAGGGCTGGCACCTTTAGTGTAGGAGCAATCGCTGGACGTTCGCAATGTTGCTGTTGAGCTCTGGCCAGAGTGAGCCGGAGAGGGAGTGTACGTTGGAAGTTTTAGTAGCCTAAACAAGTTCAGAGCCCAAGTGTTTGTGGTTCATTTGAGAGGTTACCAGTGGGAGATGAGGACCAGCAAGAGCTTTCAGGGCTGGCACCTTTAGTGTAGGAGCAATCGCTGGACGTTCGCAGTTTCGGTGTTGAGCTCCGACGTGAATTAGCGAGAGGAAGCGATGAAACGTCTGGACCTTTGAGTGTGTAAACAAGTTCAGAGCCCAAGTGTTTGTGGTTCGTTTGAGAGGTTACCAGTGGGAGATGAAGACCAGCAAGAGCTGTCAGGGCTGGCGCCTTTAGTGTAGGAGCAATCGCTGGACGTTCGCAATTTCGGTGTTGAGCCTGACGTGAATTAGAGAGAGGAAGCGATGAAACGTCTGGACCTTTGAGTGTCTAAACAAGTTCAGAGCCCAAGTGTTTGTGGTTCGTTTTAGAGGTTACCAGTGGGAGATGAGGACCAGCAACAGCTGTCAGGGCTGGCACCTTTAGTGTAGGAGCAATCGCTGGACGTTTGCAATTTCGGTGTTGAGCTCTGACGTGAATTAGCGCCAGGAAGCGATGAAACGTCTGGACCTTTGAGTGTCTAAACAAGTTCAGAGCCCAAGTGTTTGTGGTTCGTTTGAGAGGTTACCAGTGGGAGATGAGGACCAGCAAGAGCGTTCAGGGCTGGCACCTTTAGTGTAGGAGCAATCCCTGGACGTTCGCAATTTTGGTGTTGAGCTCTGGCCAGATTGAGCAGGAGAGGGAGTATACGTTGGAAGTTTTAGTAGCCTAAACAAGTTCAGAGCCCAAGTGTTTGTGGTTCGTTTGAGAGGTTACCAGTGGGAGATGAGGACCAGCAAGAGCTGTCAGGGCTGGCACCTTTAGTGTAGGAGCAATCGCTGGACGTTCGCAATTTCGGTGTTGAGCCCTGATGTGAATTAGCGAGAGGAAGCGATGAAACATCTGGACCTTTGAGTGTCTAAACAAGTTCAGAGCCCAAGTGTTTGTAGTTCGTTTGAGAGGTTACCAGTGGGAGATGAGGACCAGCAAAAGCTGTCAGGGCTGGCACCTTTATTGGAGGAGCAATCGTTGGACGTTCGTTGTTTCGCTTTGAGCCCTGACGTGAATTAGCGAGAGGAAGCGATGAAACGTCTGGACCTTTGAGTGTCTAAACAAGTTCAGAGCCCAAGTGTTTGTGGTTCGTTTTAGAGGTTACCAGTGGGAGATGAGGACCAGCAATAGCTTTCAGGGCTGGCACCTTTAGTGTAGGAGCAATCGCTGGACGTTCACAATTTCACTGTTGAGCCCTGACATGAATTATCGAGAGGAAGCGATGAAACGTCTGGACCGTTGAGTGTCTAAACAAGTTCAGAGCCCAAGTGTTTGTGGTTCGTTTGAGAGGTTACCAGTGGGAGATGAGGACCAGCAAGAGCGTTCAGGGCTGGCACCTTTACTGTAGGAGCAATCGCTGGACGTTCGCAATTTTGGTGTTGAGGTCTGGCCAGATTGAGCAGGAGAGGGAGTCTACGTTGGAAGTTTTAGTAGCCTAAACAAGTTCAGAGCCCAAGTGTTTGTGGTTCGTTTTAGAGGTTACCAGTGGGAGATGAGGACCAGCAAGAGCTGTCAGTGCTGGCACCTTTAGTGGAGGAGCAATCGCTGGACGTTTGCAATTTCGGTGTTGACCTCTGGCCAGACTTAGCCGGAGAGGGAGTGTACGTTGGAAGTTTTATTAGCCTAAACAAGTTCAGAGCCCAAGTGTTTGTGGTTCATTTTAGAGGTTACCAGTGGGAGATGAGGACCAGCAAGAGCTTTCAGGGCTGGCACCTTTAGTGTAGGAGCAATCGCTGGACGTTCGCAATTTCGGTGTTGAGCTCTGACGTGAATTAGCAAGAGGAAGCGATGAAACGTCTGGACCTTTGAGTGTCTAAACAAGTTCAGAGCCCAAGTGTTTGTGGTTCGTTTGAGAGGCTACCAGTGGGAGATGAGGACCAGCAAGAGCTTTCAGGGCTGGCACCTTTAGTGTAGGAGCAATCGCTGGACGTTCTCAATTTTGCTGTTGAGCTCTGGCTAGACTGAATCGGAGAGGGAGTGTACGTTGGAAGTTTTAGTAGGCTAAACAAGTTCAGAGCCCAAGTGTTTGTGTTTCGTTTGAGAGGTTACCAGTGGGAGATGAGGACCAGCAAGAGCTGTCAGGGCTGGCACCTTTAGTGTAGGAGCAATCGCTGGACGTTCGCAATTTTGGTGTTGAGCTCTGGCAAGATTGAGCAGGAGAGGGAGTGTACGTTGGAAGTTTTAGTAGCCTAAACAAGTTTCAGAGCCCAAGTGTTTGTGGTTCGTTTGAGAGGTTACCAGTGGGAGATGAGGACCAGCAAGAGCTGTCAGGGCTGGCGCCTTATAGTGTAGGAGCAATCGCTGGACGTTCGCAATTTCGGTGTTCAGCCCTGACGTGAATTAGCAAGAGGAAGCGATGATACGTCTGGACATTTAAGTGTATAAAGCAGTTCCGATCCTAAGTGTTTGTGGTTCGGTTTAGAGGTTACCAGTGGGAGATGAGGAGCAGCAAGAGCTTTCAGGGCTGGCACCTTTAGTGTAGGAGCAATCGCTGGACGTTCGCAATTTCGGTGTTGTGCTCTGGCCAGGTTGAGCAGGTCAGGGAGTGTATGTTGGAAGTTTTATTAGCCTAAACAAGTTCAGAGCCCAAGTGTTTGTGGTTCATTTTAGAGGTTACCAGTGGGAGATGAGGACCAGCAAGAGCTTTCAGGGCTGGCACCTTTAGTGTAGGAGCAATCGCTGGACGTTCTCAATTTCGGTGTTGAGCCATGACGTGAGTTAGCGAGAGGAAGCGATGAAACGTCTGGACCTTTGAGTGTCTAAACAAGTTCAGAGCCCAAGTGTTTGTGGTTCGTTTGAGAGGTTACCAGTGGGAGATGAGGAGCAGCAAGAGCTTTCAGGGCTGGCACCTTTAGTGTAGGAGCAATCGCTGGACGTTCGCAGTTTCGGTGTTGAGCTCTGACGTGAATTAGCGAGAGGAAGCGATGAAACGTCTGGACCTTTGAGTGTCTAAACAAGTTCAGAGCCCAAGTGTTTGTGGTTCGTTTGAGAGGTTACCAGTGGGAGATGAGGACCAGCAAGAGCTTTCAGGGCTGGCACCTTTAGTGTAGGAGCAATCGCTTGACAATCGCAATGTTGCTGTTGAGCTCTGGCCAGAGTGAGCCGGAGAGGGAGTGTACGTTGGAAGTTTTAGTAGCCTAAACAAGTTCAGAGCCCAAGTGTTTGTGGTTCGTTTTAGAGGTTACCAGTGGGAGATGAGGACCAGCAAGAGCTTTCAGGGCTGGCACCTTTAGTGTAGGAGCAATCTCTGGACGTTCGCAGTTTCGGTGTTGAGCTCCGACATGAATTAGCGAGAGGAAGCGATGAAACGTCTGGACCTTTGAGTGTCTAAACAAGTTCAGAGGCCAAGTGTTTGTGGTTCGTTTGAGAGGTTACCAGTGGGAGATGAGGACCAGCAAGAGCTGTCAGGGCTGGCACCTTTAGTGTAGGAGCAATCACTGGACGTTTGCAATTTCGGTGTTGAGCTCTGACGTGAATTAGCGAGAGGAAGCGATGAAACGTCTGGACCTTTGAGTGTCTAAACAAGTTCAGAGGCCAAGTGTTTGTGGTTCGTTTGAGAGGTTACCAGTGGGAGATGAGGACCAGCAAGAGCGTTCAGGGCTGGCACCTTTAGTGTAGGAGCAATCGCTGGACGTTCGCAATTTTGGTGTTGAGCTCTGGCCAGATTGAGCAGTAGAGGGAGTCTACGTTGGAAGTTTTAGTAGCCTAAACAAGTTCAGAGCCCAAGTGTTTGTGGTTTGTTTTAGAGGTTACCAGTGGGAGATGAGGACCAGCAAGAGCTGTCAGGGCTGGCACCTTTAGTGTAGGAGCAATCGCTGGACGTTTGCAATTTCGGTGTTGACCTCTGGCCAGACTTAGCCGGAGAGGGAGTGTATGTTGGAAGTTTTATTAGCCTAAACAAGTTCAGAGCCCAAGTGTTTGTGGTTCATTTTAGAGGTTACCAGTGGGAGATGAGGACCAGCAAGAGCTTTCAGGGCTGGCACCTTTAGTGTAGGAGCAATCGCTGGACGTTCGCAATTTCGGTGTTGAGCCCTGACGTGAATTAGCAAGAGGAAGCGATGAAACGTCTGGACCTTTGAGTGTCTAAACAAGTTCAGAGCCCAAATGTTTGTGGTTCGTTTGAGAGGTTACCAGTGGGAGATGAGGACCAGCAAGAGCGTTCAGGGCTGGCACCTTTAGTGTAGGAGCAATCGCTGGACGTTTGCAATTTCGGTGTTGACCTCTGGCCAGACTTAGCCGGAGAGGGAGTGTACGTTGGAAGTTTTATTAGCCTAAACAAGTTCAGAGCCCAAGTGTTTGTGGTTCATTTTAGAGGTTACCAGTTGGAGATGAGGACCAGCAAGAGCTTTCAGGGCTGGCACCTTTAGTGTAGGAGCAATCGCTGGACGTTCGCAATTTCGGTGTTGAGCCCTGACGTGAATTAGCGAGAGGAAGCGATGAAACATCTGGACCTTTGAGTGTCTAAACAAGTTCAGAGCCCAAGTGTTTGTGGTTCGTTTGAGAGGTTACCAGTGGGAGATGAGGACCAGCAAGAGCTTTCAGGGCTGGCAGATTTAGTGTAGGAGCAATCGCTGGACGTTCGCAGTTTCGGTGTTGAGCTCTGACGTGAATTAGCGAGAGGAAGCGATGAAACGTCTGGACCTTTGAGTGTCTAAACAAGTTCAGAGCCCAAGTGTTTGTGGTTCGTTTGAGAGGTTACCAGTGGGAGATGAGGACCAGCAAGAGCTTTCAGGGCTGGCACCTTTAGTGTAGGAGCAATCGCTGGACATTCGCAATGTTGCTGTTGAGCTCTGGCCAGAGTGAGCCGGAGAGGGAGTGTACGTTGGAAGTTTTAGTAGCCTAAACAAGTTCAGAGCCCAAGTGTTTGTGGTTCGTTTGAGAGGTTACCAGTGGGAGATGAGGACCAGCAAGAGCTGTCAGGGCTGGCACCTTTAGTGTAAGAGCAATCGCTGGACGTTTGCAATTTCGGTGTTGAGCTCTGACGTGAATTAGCGAGAGGAAGCGATGAAACGTCTGGACCTTTGAGTGTCTAAACAAGTTCAGAGCCCAAGTGTTTGTGGTTCGTTTGAGAGGTTACCAGTGGGAGATGAGGACCAGCAAGAGCGTTCAGGGCTGGCACCTTTAGTGTAGGAGCAATCGCTGGACGTTCGCAATTTTGGTGTTGAGCTCTGGCCAGATTGAGCAGTAGAGGGAGTCTACGTTGGAAGTTTTAGTAGCCTAAACAAGTTCAGAGCCCAAGTGTTTGTGGTTCGTTTGAGAGGCTACCAGTGGGAGATGAGGACCAGCAAGAGCTTTCAGGGCTGGCACCTTTAGTGTAGGAGCAATCGCTGGACGTTCGCAATTTTGCTGTTGAGCTCTGGCTAGACTGAATCGGAGAGGGAGTGTACGTTGGAAGTTTTAGTAGGCTAAACAAGTTCAGAACCCAAGTGTTTGTGTTTCGTTTGAGAGGTTACCAGTGGGAGATGAGGACCAGCAAGAGCTGTCAGGGCTGGCACCTTTAGTGTAGGAGCAATCGCTGGACGTTCGCAATTTTGGTGTTGAGCTCTGGCAAGATTGAGCAGGAGAGGGAGTGTACGTTGGAATTTTTAATAGCATAAACAAGTTCAGAGCCCAAGTGTTTGTGGTTCGTTTGAGAGGTTACCAGTGGGAGATGAGGACCAGCAAGAGCGTTCAGGGCTGGCACCTTTAGTGTAGGAGCAATCGCTGGACGTTCGCAATTTCGGTGTTGAGCTCTGGCCAGATTGAGCAGTAGAGGGAGTGTATGTTGGAAGTTTTAGTAGCCTAAACAAGTTCAGAGCCCAAGTGTTTGTGGTTCGTTTTAGAGGTTACCAGTGGGAGATGAGGACCAGCAAGAGCTTTCAGGGCTGGCACCTTTAGTGTAGGAGCAATCGCTGGACGTTCGCAATTTCACTGTTGAGCCCTGACGTGAATTAGCGAGAGGAAGCGATGAAACATCTGGACCTTTGAGTGTCTAAACAAGTTCAGAGCCCAAGTGTTTGTGGTTCGTTTGAGAGGTTACCAGTGGGAGATGAGGACCAGCAAGAGCTTTCAGGGCTGGCACCTTTAGTGTAGGAGCAATCGCTGGACGTTCGCAATTTCGGTGTTGAGCTCTGACGTGAATTAGCGAGAGGAAGCGATGAAACATCTGGACCTTTGAGTGTCTAAACAAGTTCAGAGCCCAAGTGTTTGTGGTTCGTTTGAGAGGTTACCAGTGGGAGATGAGGACCAGCAAGAGCTTTCAGGGCTGGCACCTTTAGTGTAGGAGCAATCGCTGGACGTTCGCAATGTTGCTTTTGAGCTCTGGCCAGAGTGAGCCGGAGAGGGAGTGTACGTTGGAAGTTTTAGTAGCCTAAACAAGTTCAGAGCCCAAGTGTTTGTGGTTCGTTTTAGAGGTTACCAGTGGGAGATGAGGACCAGCAAGAGCTTTCAGGGCTGGCACCTTTAGTGTAGGAGCAATCGCTGGACGTTCGCAGTTTCGGTGTTGAGCTCCGACATGAATTAGCGAGAGGAAGCGATGAAACGTCTGGACCTTTGAGTGTCTAAACAAGTTCAGAGCCCAAGTGTTTGTGGTTCGTTTGAGAGGTTACCAGTGGGAGATGAAGACCAGCAAGAGCTGTCAGGGCTGGCGCCTTTAGTGTAGGAGCAATCGCTGGACGTTCGCAATTTCGGTGTTGAGCCCTGACGTGAATTAGCGAGAGGAAGCGATGAAACGTCTGGACCTTTGAGTGTCTAAACAAGTTCAGAGCCCAAGTGTTTGTGGTTCGTTTTAGAGGTTACCAGTGGGAGATGAGGACCAGGAAGAGCTTTCAGGGCTGGCACCTTTAGTGTAGGAGCAATCGCTGGACGTTCGCAATTTCGGTGTTGAGCCCTGACGTGAATTAGCAAGAGGAAGCGATGAAACGTCTGGACCTTTGAGTGTCTAAACAAGTTCAGAGCCCAAATGTTTGTGGTTCGTTTGAGAGGTTACCAGTGGGAGATGAGGACCAGCAAGAGCGTTCAGGGCTGGCACCTTTAGTGTAGGAGCAATCGCTGGACGTTCGCAATTTTGGTGTTGACCTCTGGCCAGATTGAGCAGTAGAGGGAGTCTACGTTGGAAGTTTTAGTAGCCTAAACAAGTTCAGAGCCCAAGTGTTTGTGGTTCGTTTTAGAGGTTACCAGTGGGAGATGAGGACCAGCAAGAGCTTTCAGGGCTGGCACCTTTAGTGTAGGAGCAATCGCTGGACGTTTGCAATTTCGGTGTTGACCTCTGGCCAGACTTAGCCGGAGAGGGAGTGTACGTTGGAAGTTTTATTAGCCTAAACAAGTTCAGAGCCCAAGTGTTTGTGGTTCATTTTAGAGGTTACCAGTGGGAGATGAGGACCAGTAACAGCTGTCAGGGCTGGCACCTTTAGTGTAGGAGCAATCGCTGGACGTTCGCAATTTCACTGTTGAGCCCTGACGTGAATTAGCGAGAGGAAGCGATGAAACATCTGGACCTTTGAGTGTCTAAACAAGTTCAGAGCCCAAGTGTTTGTGGTTCGTTTGAGAGGTTACCAGTGGGAGATGAGGACCAGCAAGAGCGTTCAGGGCTGGCACCTTTAGTGTAGGAGCAATCGCTGGACGTTTGCAATTTCGGTGTTGACCTCTGGCCAGACTTAGCCGGAGAGGGAGTGTACGTTGGAAGTTTTATTAGCCTAAACAAGTTCAGAGCCCAAGTGTTTGTGGTTCATTTTAGAGGTTACCAGTTGGAGATGAGGACCAGCAAGAGCTTTCAGGGCTGGCACCTTTAGTGTAGGAGCAATCGCTGGACGTTCGCAATTTCGGTGTTGAGCCCTGACGTGAATTAGCGAGAGGAAGCGATGAAACATCTGGACCTTTGAGTGTCTAAACAAGTTCAGAGCCCAAGTGTTTGTGGTTCGTTTGAGAGGTTACCAGTGGGAGATGAGGACCAGCAAGAGCTTTCAGGGCTGGCAGATTTAGTGTAGGAGCAATCGCTGGACGTTCGCAGTTTCGGTGTTGAGCTCTGACGTGAATTAGCGAGAGGAAGCGATGAAACGTCTGGACCTTTGAGTGTCTAAACAAGTTCAGAGCCCAAGTGTTTGTGGTTCGTTTGAGAGGTTACCAGTGGGAGATGAGGACCAGCAAGAGCTTTCAGGGCTGGCACCTTTAGTGTAGGAGCAATCGCTGGACATTCGCAATGTTGCTGTTGAGCTCTGGCCAGAGTGAGCCGGAGAGGGAGTGTACGTTGGAAGTTTTAGTAGCCTAAACAAGTTCAGAGCCCAAGTGTTTGTGGTTCGTTTTAGAGGTTACCAGTGGGAGATGAGGACCAGCAAGAGCTTTCAGGGCTGGCACCTTTAGTGTAAGAGCAATCGCTGGACGTTTGCAATTTCGGTGTTGAGCTCTGACGTGAATTAGCGAGAGGAAGCGATGAAACGTCTGGACCTTTGAGTGTCTAAACAAGTTCAGAGCCCAAGTGTTTGTGGTTCGTTTGAGAGGTTACCAGTGGGAGATGAGGACCAGCAAGAGCGTTCAGGGCTGGCACCTTTAGTGTAGGAGCAATCGCTGGACGTTCGCAATTTTGGTGTTGAGCTCTGGCCAGATTGAGCAGTAGAGGGAGTCTACGTTGGAAGTTTTAGTAGCCTAAACAAGTTCAGAGCCCAAGTGTTTGTGGTTCGTTTGAGAGGCTACCAGTGGGAGATGAGGACCAGCAAGAGCTTTCAGGGCTGGCACCTTTAGTGTAGGAGCAATCGCTGGACGTTCGCAATTTTGCTGTTGAGCTCTGGCTAGACTGAATCGGAGAGGGAGTGTACGTTGGAAGTTTTAGTAGGCTAAACAAGTTCAGAACCCAAGTGTTTGTGTTTCGTTTGAGAGGTTACCAGTGGGAGATGAGGACCAGCAAGAGCTGTCAGGGCTGGCACCTTTAGTGTAGGAGCAATCGCTGGACGTTCGCAATTTTGGTGTTGAGCTCTGGCAAGATTGAGCAGGAGAGGGAGTGTACGTTGGAATTTTTAATAGCATAAACAAGTTCAGAGCCCAAGTGTTTGTGGTTCGTTTGAGAGGTTACCAGTGGGAGATGAGGACCAGCAAGAGCGTTCAGGGCTGGCACCTTTAGTGTAGGAGCAATCGCTGGACGTTCGCAATTTCGGTGTTGAGCTCTGGCCAGATTGAGCAGTAGAGGGAGTGTATGTTGGAAGTTTTAGTAGCCTAAACAAGTTCAGAGCCCAAGTGTTTGTGGTTCGTTTTAGAGGTTACCAGTGGGAGATGAGGACCAGCAAGAGCTTTCAGGGCTGGCACCTTTAGTGTAGGAGCAATCGCTGGACGTTCGCAATTTCACTGTTGAGCCCTGACGTGAATTAGCGAGAGGAAGCGATGAAACATCTGGACCTTTGAGTGTCTAAACAAGTTCAGAGCCCAAGTGTTTGTGGTTCGTTTGAGAGGTTACCAGTGGGAGATGAGGACCAGCAAGAGCTTTCAGGGCTGGCAGCTTTAGTGTAGGAGCAATCGCTGGACGTTCGCAATTTCGGTGTTGAGCTCTGACGTGAATTAGCGAGAGGAAGCGATGAAACATCTGGACCTTTGAGTGTCTAAACAAGTTCAGAGCCCAAGTGTTTGTGGTTCGTTTGAGAGGTTACCAGTGGGAGATGAGGACCAGCAAGAGCTTTCAGGGCTGGCACCTTTAGTGTAGGAGCAATCGCTGGACGTTCGCAATGTTGCTTTTGAGCTCTGGCCAGAGTGAGCCGGAGAGGGAGTGTACGTTGGAAGTTTTAGTAGCCTAAACAAGTTCAGAGCCCAAGTGTTTGTGGTTCGTTTTAGAGGTTACCAGTGGGAGATGAGGACCAGCAAGAGCTTTCAGGGCTGGCACCTTTAGTGTAGGAGCAATCGCTGGACGTTCGCAGTTTCGGTGTTGAGCTCCGACATGAATTAGCGAGAGGAAGCGATGAAACGTCTGGACCTTTGAGTGTCTAAACAAGTTCAGAGCCCAAGTGTTTGTGGTTCGTTTGAGAGGTTACCAGTGGGAGATGAAGACCAGCAAGAGCTGTCAGGGCTGGCGCCTTTAGTGTAGGAGCAATCGCTGGACGTTCGCAATTTCGGTGTTGAGCCCTGACGTGAATTAGCGAGAGGAAGCGATGAAACGTCTGGACCTTTGAGTGTCTAAACAAGTTCAGAGCCCAAGTGTTTGTGGTTCGTTTTAGAGGTTACCAGTGGGAGATGAGGACCAGGAAGAGCTTTCAGGGCTGGCACCTTTAGTGTAGGAGCAATCGCTGGACGTTCGCAATTTCGGTGTTGAGCCCTGACGTGAATTAGCAAGAGGAAGCGATGAAACGTCTGGACCTTTGAGTGTCTAAACAAGTTCAGAGCCCAAATGTTTGTGGTTCGTTTGAGAGGTTACCAGTGGGAGATGAGGACCAGCAAGAGCGTTCAGGGCTGGCACCTTTAGTGTAGGAGCAATCGCTGGACGTTCGCAATTTTGGTGTTGACCTCTGGCCAGATTGAGCAGTAGAGGGAGTCTACGTTGGAAGTTTTAGTAGCCTAAACAAGTTCAGAGCCCAAGTGTTTGTGGTTCGTTTTAGAGGTTACCAGTGGGAGATGAGGACCAGCAAGAGCTTTCAGGGCTGGCACCTTTAGTGTAGGAGCAATCGCTGGACGTTTGCAATTTCGGTGTTGACCTCTGGCCAGACTTAGCCGGAGAGGGAGTGTACGTTGGAAGTTTTATTAGCCTAAACAAGTTCAGAGCCCAAGTGTTTGTGGTTCATTTTAGAGGTTACCAGTGGGAGATGAGGACCAGTAACAGCTGTCAGGGCTGGCACCTTTAGTGTAGGAGCAATCGCTGGACGTTCGCAATTTCACTGTTGAGCCCTGACGTGAATTAGCGAGAGGAAGCGATGAAACATCTGGACCTTTGAGTGTCTAAACAAGTTCAGAGCCCAAGTGTTTGTGGTTCGTTTGAGAGGTTACCAGTGGGAGATGAGGACCAGCAAGAGCTTTCAGGGCTGGCACCTTCAGTGTAGGAGCAATCGCTGGACGTTCGCAATGTTGCTGTTGAGCTCTGGCCAGAGTGAGCCGGAGAGGGAGTGTACGTTGGAAGTTTTAGTAGGCTAAACAAGTTCAGAGCCCAAGTGTTTGTGGTTCGTTTTAGAGGTTACCAGTGGGAGATGAGGACCAGCAAGAGCTTTCAGGGCTGGCACCTTTAGTGTAGGAGCAATCGCTGGACGTTCGCAGTTTCGGTGTTGAGCTCCGACGTGAATTAGCGAGAGGAAGCGATGAAACGTCTGGACCTTTGAGTGTCTAAACAAGTTCAGAGGCCAAGTGTTTGTGGTTCGTTTGAGAGGTTACCACTGGGAGATGAAGACCAGCTAGAGCTGTCAGGGCTGGCACCTTTAGTGTAGGAGCAATCGCTGGACGTTCTCAATTTCGGTGTTGAGCCATGACGTGAGTTAGCGAGAGGAAGCGATGAAATGTGTGGAACTTTGAGTGTCTAAACAAGTTCAGAGCCCAAGTGGTTGTGGTTCGTTTTAGAGGTTACCAGTGGGAGATGAGGACCAGCAACAGCTGTCAGGGCTGGCACCTTTAGTGTAGGAGCAATCGCTGAACGTTCGCAATTTTGGTGTTGAGCTCTGGCCAGATTGAGTAGGAGAGGGAGTATACGTTGGAAGTTTTAGTAGCCTAAACAAGTTCAGAGCCCAAGTGTTTGTGGTTCGTTTTAGAGGTTACCAGTGGGAGATGAGGACCAGCAACAGCTGTCACGGCTGGCACCTTTAGTGGAGGAACAATCGTTGGACGTTCGTAGTTTCGGTGTTGAGCCCTGACGTGAATTAGCGAGAGGAAGCGATGAAACGTCTGGACCTTTGAGTGTCTAAACAAGTTCAGAGCCCAAGTGTTTGTGGTTCGTTTGAGAGGTTACCAGTGGGAGATGAGGACCAGCAAGAGCTTTCAGGGATGGCACCTTTAGTGTAGGAGCAATCGCTGGACGTTCGCAATTTTGGTGTTGAGCTCTGGCAAGATTGAGCAGGAGAGGGAGTGTACGTTGGAAGTCTTAATAGCCTAAACAAGTTCAGAGGCGAATTGTTTGTGGTTCATTTTAGAGGTTACCAGTGGGAGATGAGGACCAGCAAGAGCTTTCAGGGCTGGCACCTTTAGTGTAGGAGCAATCGCTGGACGTTCGCGATTTCGGTGTTGAGCTCTGACGTGAATTAGCGAGAGGAAGCGATGAAACGTCTGGACCTTTGAGTGTCTAAACAAGTTCAGAGCCCAAGTGTTTGTGGTTCGTTTTAGAGGTTACCAGTGGGAGATGAGGACCAGCAAGAGCTTTCAGGGCTGGCACCTTTAGTGTAGGAGCAATCGCTGGACGTTCGCAACTTCGGTGTTGAGCTCTGACGTGAATTAGCGAGAGGAAGCGATGAAACGTCTGGACCTTTGGGTGTCTAAACAATTTCAGAGCCCAAGTGTTTGTGGTTCGTTGTAGAGGTTACCAGTGGGAGATGAGGACCAGCAAGAGCTCTCAGGGCTGGCACCTTTAGTATAGGAGCGATCGCTGAACGTTCGCAATTTTAGTGTTGAGCTCTGGCCAGATTGAGTAGGAGAGGGAGTTTACGTTGGAAGTTTTAGTAGCCTAAACAAGTTCAGAGCCCAAGTGTTTGTGGTTCGTTTTAGAGGTTACCAGTGGGAGATGAGGACCAGCAAGAGGTGTCAGGGCTGGCACCTTTAGTGTAGGAGCAATCGCTGGACGTTCGCAATTTCGGTGTTGAGCTCTGGCCAGATTTAGCCGGAGAGGGAGTGTACGTTGGAAGTTTTATTAGCCTAAACAAGTTCAGAGCCCAAGTGTTTGTGGTTCATTTTAGAGGATTCCAGTGGGAGATGAGGAGCAGCAAGAGCTTTCAGGGCTGGCACCTTTAGTGCAGGAGCAATCGCTGGACGTTCGCAATGTTGCTGTTGAGCTCTGGCCAGAGTGAGCCGGAGAGGGAGTGTACGTTGGAAGTTTTAGTAGGCTAAACAAGTTCAGAGCCCAAGTGTTTGTGGTTCGTTTGAGAGGTTACCAGTGGGAGATGAGGACCAGCAAGAGCTTTCAGGGCTGGCACCTTCAGTGTAGGAGCAATCGCTGGACGTTCGTAATGTTGCTGTTGAGCTCTGGCCAGAGTGAGCCGGAGAGGGAGTGTACGTTGGAAGTTTTAGTAGCCTAAACAAGTTCAGAGCCCAAGGGTTTGTGGTTCGTTTTAGAGGTTACCAGTGGGAGATGAGGACCAGCAAGAGCTTTCAGGGCTGGCACCTTTAGTGTAGGAGCAATCGCTGGACGTTCGCAGTTTCGGTGTTGAGCTCCGACGTGAATTAGCGAGAGGAAGCGATGAAACGTCTGGACCTTTGAGTGTCTAAACAAGTTCAGAGGCCAAGTGTTTGTGGTTCGTTTGAGAGGTTACCACTGGGAGATGAAGACCAGCTAGAGCTGTCAGGGCTGGCACCTTTAGTGTAGGAGCAATCGCTGGACGTTCTCAATTTCGGTGTTGAGCCATGACGTGAGTTAGCGAGAGGAAGCGATGAAATGTGTGGAACTTTGAGTGTCTAAACAAGTTCAGAGCCCAAGTGGTTGTGGTTCGTTTTAGAGGTTACCAGTGGAGATGAGGACCAGCAACAGCTGTCAGGGCTGGCACCTTTAGTGTAAGAGCAATCGTTGGACGTTCGCAGTTTCGGTGGTGAGCCCTGACGTAAATTAGCGAGAGGAAGCGATGAATCGTCTGGACCTTTGAGTGTGTAAACAAGTTCAGAGCCCAAGTCTTTGTGGTTCGTTTGAGAGGTTACCAGTTGGAGATGAGGACCAGCAAGAGCTGTCAGGGCTGGCACCTTTAGTGTAGGAGCAATCGCTGGACGTTCGCAATTTCGGTGTTGAGCTCTGACGTGAATTAGCGAGAGGAAGCGATGAAACGTCTGGACCTTTGAGTGTCTAAACAAGTTCAGAGCCCAAGTGTTTGTGGTTCGTTTGAGAGGTTACCAGTGGGAGATGAGGACCAGCAAGAGCGTTCAGGGCTGGCACCTTTAGTGTAGCAGCAATCGCTGGACGTTCGCAATTTTGGTGTTGACCTCTGGCCAGATTGAGCAGTAGAGGGAGTCTACGTTGGAAGTTTTAGTAGCCTAAACAAGTTCAGAGCCCAAGTGTTTGTGGTTCGTTTTAGAGGTTACCAGTGGGAGATGAGGACCAGCAAGAGCTTTCAGGGCTGGCACCTTTAGTGTAGGAGCAATCGCTGGACGTTTGCAATTTCGGTGTTGACCTCTGGCCAGACTTAGCCGGAGAGGGAGTGTACGTTGGAAGTTTTATTAGCCTAAACAAGTTCAGAGCCCAAGTGTTTGTGGTTCATTTTAGAGGTTACCAGTGGGAGATGAGGACCAGTAACAGCTGTCAGGGCTGGCACCTTTAGTGTAGGAGCAATCGCTGGACGTTCGCAATTTCACTGTTGAGCCCTGACGTGAATTAGCGAGAGGAAGCGATGAAACATCTGGACCTTTGAGTGTCTAAACAAGTTCAGAGCCCAAGTGTTTGTGGTTCGTTTGAGAGGTTACCAGTGGGAGATGAGGACCAGCAAGAGCTTTCAGGGCTGGCAGCTTTAGTGTAGGAGCAATCGCTGGACGTTCGCAATTTCGGTGTTGAGCTCTGACGTGAATTAGCGAGAGGAAGCGATGAAACGTCTGGACCTTTGAGTGTCTAAACAAGTTCAGAGCCCAAGTGTTTGTGGTTCGTTTGAGAGGTTACCAGTGGGAGATGAGGACCAGCAAGAGCTTTCAGGGCTGGCACCTTCAGTGTAGGAGCAATCGCTGGACGTTCGCAATGTTGCTGTTGAGCTCTGGCCAGAGTGAGCCGGAGAGGGAGTGTACGTTGGAAGTTTTAGTAGCCTAAACAAGTTCAGAGCCCAAGTGTTTGTGGTTCGTTTTAGAGGTTACCAGTGGGAGATGAGGACCAGCAAGAGCTTTCAGGGCTGGCACCTTTAGTGTAGGAGCAATCGCTGGACGTTCGCAGTTTCGGTGTTGAGCTCCGACGTGAATTAGCGAGAGGAAGCGATGAAACGTCTGGACCTTTGAGTGTCTAAACAAGTTCAGAGGCCAAGTGTTTGTGGTTCGTTTGAGAGGTTACCACTGGGAGATGAAGACCAGCTAGAGCTGTCAGGGCTGGCACCTTTAGTGTAGGAGCAATCGCTGGACGTTCTCAATTTCGGTGTTGAGCCATGACGTGAGTTAGCGAGAGGAAGCGATGAAATGTGTGGAACTTTGAGTGTCTAAACAAGTTCAGAGCCCAAGTGGTTGTGGTTCGTTTTAGAGGTTACCAGTGGGAGATGAGGACCAGCAACAGCTGTCAGGGCTGGCACCTTTAGTGTAGGAGCAATCGCTGAACGTTCGCAATTTTGGTGTTGAGCTCTGGCCAGATTGAGTAGGAGAGGGAGTATACGTTGGAAA
>NW_026776382.1:0-44126 GCF_030936135.1 Gavia stellata | reverse complement strand
TCACCCCCTTTTCCTCCCCCTGCAAAGGTGTCATCATGCAACGTCCTCCCCGTGCACGCCTGCACCCCGATTTCCTCCCCGTGCGCGCCTGCAACCGTGCAACGTCCTCCCCGTGCACGCCCGCACCCTCTTTTCCTTGCCATGCGCCGCTGCACCCCATTCTCCTCCCCCTGCACGCCTGCAACCATGCAATGCCCTCTCCATGCACGCCTGCACCCCGTTTTCCTCCCTGTGCACGCGTGTCATCATGCGACGCCCTCCCTGTGCACGCCTGCACCCTGTTTTCCTTGCCATGCGTGGCTGCACCCCCTTTTCCTCCCTGTGCATGCGTGCAACCATGCAACGTCCTTGCCGTGCGTGCCTGCACCCCCTTTTCCTCCCCGTGCACGCCTGCAACCGTGCAACGACCTCTCTGAGCACACCTGCACCCCGTTTTCCTCCCTGTGCACGCGTGTCATCATGCGACGTCTTCCCCATGCGCGCCTGCAACCATGCGACGTCCTCCCCGTGCATGCCTGCAACCATGCGACGTCCTCCCCGTGCACACCTGCACCCCAATTTCCTCCCTGTGCACGCGTGCAAACATGCAATGCCCTCTCCCTACACGCCTGCACCCCCTTTTCCGCCCTCCGCACGCCTGCAACCATGCACCGCCCTCCCCGTGCATGCGTGCAACCATGCGACGTCCTCCCCGTGCACGCGCCTGCACCCCGATTTCCTTGCCACGAGCGCCTGCAACCGTGCCACGCACCCCCCCCCGCACGCTGCACCCCCTTTTCCTCCCCATCCACGACCCCCCCCGCCCCTCCCCCCCCCGGGTGTGTGGAGGGGGGAGGGTCACGCCCCACCCCCGCCCCGCCCCTAGACCACGCCCTGGATGACGTTCTTGTAGTCGGGGGCGGGGCCTTGCTTGAGGTGGATGATGGTGGAGAGGAGCCACTTCACCTGCGGGGGAGGGGAAGGGTGTGGGAAGGGCGTGTCCGGGGTGCCGCCACCCAGGGCACCCATTGGGTGCTGGCCACCCATCCCGGGTCTCCCGGCCGGTCACCCGTCCCAATCCCATCATGCATTGGCTCACCTTGAAGAGGGTGACGGTGGCGCTGTAGCAGACGCTGAGGAGGAAGAGGGTGATGAAGACGGCGATGGTGTCCCAGGGCCCGTCCGACTTCTCGGGGTCGGCGTGGCAGAAGTCGGGGGGGAGGTGGAACTCTGGGGGGGAGGAAGAGGAGGAGGAGGAGGAGGAGGGGCCGCGTCTGGCAGCTGCCCTCCCCTACGACCACCACGGACCCACCAAAGCACCCACCCACCCAACCAAGCACCCATCTCCACCCATCTCCATCCATCTCCACCCATCTCCATCCATCTCCATCCATCTCCACCCATCTCCGTCCATCTCCGTCCATCTCCACCCATCTCCACCCATCTCCGTCCATCTCCATCCATCTCCGTCCATCTCCATCCATCTCCATCCATCTCCGTCCATCTCCATCCATCTCCACCCATCTCCGTCCATCTCCGTCCATCTCCACCCATCTCACCCATCTCCACCCATCGCCGTCCATCTCCGTCCATCTCCACCCATCTCCACCCATCTCCACCCATCTCCATCCATCTCCATATATCTCCACCCATCTCCACCCATCTCCGTCCTTCTCCATCCATCTCCACCCATCTCCATCCATCTCCATCCATCTCCATATATCTCCATCCATCTCCATCCATCTCCACCCATCTCCATCCATCTCCACCCATCTCCATCCATCTCCATCCATCTCCACCCATCTCCATCCATCTCCACCCATCTCCACCCATCTCCATCCATCTCCATCCATCTCCATCCCT
Source organism: Gavia stellata (assembly GCF_030936135.1). Classification (NCBI taxonomy): domain Eukaryota; kingdom Metazoa; phylum Chordata; class Aves; order Gaviiformes; family Gaviidae; genus Gavia; species Gavia stellata. The sequence goes on along the minus strand of NW_026776382.1, from coordinate 42,284 downwards.
CTCCACCCATCTCCATCCATCTCCACCCATCTCCATCCATCTCCACCCATCTCCACCCATCTCCATCCATCTCCATATATCTCCATCCATCTCCATCCATCTCCATCCATCTCCGTCCATCTCCATCCATCTCCACCCATCTCCACCCATCTCCATCCATCTCCATATATCTCCATCCATCTCCATCCATCTCCATCCATCTCTACCCATCTCCATCCATCTCCACCCATCTCCACCCATCTCCATATATCTCCACCCATCTCCACCCATCTCCACCCATCTCCATCCATCTCCACCCATCTCCATCCATCTCCGTCCATCTCCATCCATCTCCACCCATCTCCACCCATCTCCATCCATCTCCACCCATCTCCACCCATCTCCATCCATCTCCATCCATCTCCGTCCATCTCCGTCATCTCCACCCATCTCCATCCATCTCCACCCATCTCCATCCATCTCCATCCATCTCTACCCATCTCCATCCATCTCCGTCCATCTCCACCCATCTCCGTCCATCTCCGCCCATCTCCACCCATCTCCATCCATCTCCGTCCATCTCCACCATCTCCGTCCATCTCCATCCATCTCCGTCCATCTCCACCCATCTCCACCCATCTCCACCCATCTCCATCCATCTCCACCCATCTCCGTCCATCTCCGTCCATCTCCATCCATCTCCGTCCATCTCCGTCCACCTCCGTCCATCTTTCCCCCCATCTCCCTCTCCATGTCCCGTGTGTGCTGCTCCCACTTGTTACCCCCACGGATGAGGGGAACCTCCCATTCCTCTCCCACCCACCCACCCACCCACCATGTTTGATCTCTCTCCATCCATCCATCCATCCATCCATCCATCCATATCCATCTATCCATCCATCCATCCATCCACCATGTTTGATCTCTCTCCATCCATCCATCCATCCATCCATTCCATCCATCATGTCTTATGTCTGTCCATCCATCCACACATCACATCTGGTGTCTCCATCCATCCCTCCATCCCTCCATCCCTCCATCGTGTCTTGTATCTCCCCATCCATCCATCAACACGTGGTGTCTCCTCATCCGTCCATCCATCCATCCCTCCATCCATCCCATCCGGTGTCCATCCATCCATCCACCATGTCTTGGTGTCTCTCCATCCATCTGTCTCTCCATCCATCCATCCATCCATCCATCCATCCATCCATCCCATCTGGTGTCCATCCACCCATCCATCATGTCTGATGTCCGTCCATCCATCCATCCATCCATCATAACATCTGGTGTCTCCCCATCCACCCACCCACCATGTCTGGTGTCTGTCCATCCATCCATCATGTCTCATGTCTGTCCATCCATCCATCCAACCATCCATCCACCCATCCCTCCATTCATCCATCCATCCATCCCATCTGGTGTCCATCCATCCATCATGTCTCATGTCTGTCCATCCATCCACACACCACATCTGGTGTCTCCATCCACACATCCATCCATTCGTCCATCCATCCATCCACCATGTCTGATGTCCATCTGTCCATCCATCCATCCATCTCCATCCATCTCCACCCATCTCCATCCCATCACCATGTTTGATGTCTCTCCATCCATCCATCCATCCATCCATCCACCCATCCATCCATCCAACCATCCATCCACCATGTCTGATGTCTGTCCGTCCATCCATCCATCCATCCATCCATCCATCCATCCATCCAACCATCCAACCATCCATCCACCATGTCTGATGTCTGTCCCTCCCTCCATCCATCCATCCATCCATCCATCCATCCATCCATCCGACCATCCACCCATCCGTCCACCCACCACGTCCTGCTGTCCGTCCCTCACCCCCCCCCCCCACCTCCCCCCATCCCTCTCCTCCCCCCCACTCAGAGGCAGACGCCAGCCTGACTTCTTCTCCTTTATTCGCACCGCCCCGCGGAAGACCGCGGCGCCGGGGCGGGGCAGGGCGGGGCAGGGCGGGGGCAGGGCGTGGCGCGCCGACTCCGCCCCCCTCCCCTTATTTTTTACCCGGGTTCTTGTTGACGCTACGTTGGATGAACTTCATGGGAAGAGCTTCGTGCACCACCATGCAGACGTAGGTGGTCCCCCGGTTCCACTCCTCCCTCTTGACCGCCAATCGGCTGTAGAGGAAGTAGGAGGCGTCGCCCCCCTTCTCCTTCACCGGTTGGACGGTGTCGTAGGCCCCGCCCTCCAAGGTCTCCTGGTTCTTCTGCCACTCCACCGAGATCTCCTCGGGGTAGAAGCCCCGCACCAGGCAGGTCAGGCTGAGGGTGGCCCGGTTCCCGCTCAGCTCCTCGGCGGGGGGGGCCCAGCAGGTAGACGCTGGGGGCCAGGCGCTTGCCTGCGGGGGAGGGCGGAGTCAGCTGGGGGGGGGCGGGGGGCTCAGGGGGGGGGGGTGGGGGTGGGGCAATGGGGGAGGGGTGGGGGGCGAGGTATTGGGTGGGGAAGGGGGTGGGTGCGAAGAACGGGGGGGGGGAAATGGGGTGGGGGGGGAGGAAATGGGGGGAAATGGGGTGGGGGGGGAGGAAATGGGGGGAAAATGGGGTGGGGAGTGAAGAAATGGGGTGGGGGGGTGAAGGAATGGGGTGGGGGGTGAAGAAATGGGGGGAAAAATGGGGTGGGGGTGAAGAAATGGGGGAAAAATGGGGTGGGGGGTGAGGAAATGGGGGGAAAAATGGGGTGGGGGTGAAGAAATGGGGGGAAAATTGGGGTGGGGTGAAGAAATGGGGGAAAAATGGGGTGGGGGTGAGGAAATGGGGTGGGGGGTGAGAAATGGGGGAAAAATGGGGTGGGAGGGAGGAAATGGGGGAAAAATGGGGGTGGGGGTGAGGAAATGGGGGGAAAATGGGGTGGGGGTGAAGAAATGGGGTGGGGGGGTGAAGGAAATGGGGTGGGGGGGTGAAGAAATGGGGGGAAAAATGGGGTGGGGGTGAAGAAAATGGGGGAAAAATGGGGTGGGGGTGAGGAAATGGGGGGAAAAATGGGGTGGGGGTGAAGAAATGGGGGGAAAATTGGGGTGGGGGTGAAGAAATGGGGGAAAAATGGGGTGGGGGGTGAGGGAAATGGGGTGGGGCGTGAGGAAATGGGGGAAAAATGGGGTGGGGGTGAAGAAATGGGGGGAAAAATGGGGTGGGGGTGAAGAAATGGGGGGAAAATTGGGGTGGGGGTGAAGAAATGGGTGAAGAAATGGGGTGGGAGGGAGGAAATGGGGGGGAAAATGGGGTGGGGGGTGAGGAAATGGGGGGGGAAATGGGGTGGAGGGGCGACGCAACGCAAAGCCGGCCCGTGCAAACGCGTCGGGGTGCAGCGCAGGACGGGCTCGGGGTGCTGCGATGCACCGGGGCGCGACGCGAGGCAAGCGAGGGGGTGACGCGACGCAACCTCTGCGCGCTGCAACGCGTCCTGAGGCAACGCAAACGCAAACCGGGGCGTGATGCGACACACCCGGGGCGTGATGCGACGCGTCCTGAGGCAACGCAACGCAACCGGGCCATTATGCGACACACCTTAGGTGTGATGTGCCGCACCCGGGGCGTGATGCGACGCGCCCTGAGGGCAACGCAACACACCCGGGGGTGTGATGCGACACACCTGGGGCACGATGCGACGCATCTTGAGGCAACGCAACGCAACCGGGGCATTATGCGACACACCTTAGGCGTGATGCGACGCACCCGGGGCACAATGCGACGCGTCCTGAGGCAACGCAATGCAACCGGGGTGTGATGCGACGCACCCGGGGCGTGATGCGACGCGCCCTGAGGCAACGCAACGCAACCGGGGCATTATGCGACACACCTTAGGCGTGATGCGATGCACCCGGGGTGTGATGCGACGCATCTTGAGGCAACGCAACGCAACCGGGGCATTATGCGACACACCTTAGGTGTGATGCGACGCACCCGGGGCGTGATGCGACGCGCCCTGAGGCAACGCAACGCAACCAGGGCATTATGCGACACACCTTAGGTGTGATGCGACGCACCCGGGGCACAATGCGACGCATCTTGAGGCAACGCAATGCAACTGGGGCATTATGCGACACACCTTAAGATGTGATGCGACGCACCCGGGGCACAATGCGACGCATCTTGAGGCAACACAACGCAACCGGGGGCATTATGCGACACACCTTAGGCGTGATGCGACGCACCCGGGGCGTGATGCGACGCGCCCTGAGGCAACGCAACGCAACCAGGGCATTACGTGACACACCTTAGGCGTGATGCGACGCACCCGGGGCACAATGCGACGCGCCCTGAGGCAACGCAACGCAACCGGGGCGTGATGCGACCCAACCAGCGTGCGAGACGACGCATCTGGGGCGCAACGCGAGGCACCCAAGGCGTGACGCCAGGCACCCGGGCCGCGACGCAAGGCCACCCCCCACCACCACCTCGCGCACCACCCGCCAGCGGGGGCGCCCCGCCGCCCCGCCCGCGCCCCCTCACCGGGTTTCTTGCTGACGCTCCTGCTGAGGGGGGAGGGCAGCTCGCTGTGGTGCAGGGTGCAGGTGAAGGTCTCGCCGCTCTCCAGTCGCGGGGGGAGATGGGGACCTCGCTGGTGGCCGTGAAGGTGCCGTTGAATTGGTGCGCGCAGCTGGAGTGGGTGGGGGCGCAGGGTGCCCCCCTGTTTCCGGGCCCAGCTGACCACTAACCCGTCGTCACTGGGCAAACTGGTGGCCAGGCAGCGGAGTCGGGGGCTCTGGGAGACGTAGAGCTCCGAGGGGGGAGGGGGGGGAGGACGAAGAGGCGGACGTTGGTGGCGTCCTGGGGGGCACCTAAATTGGGGGGGGGAGAGGCGGGAGGTGAAGCCCGGTGAGGTGCCACCACCCCCAGAGGCACGTGGGGGAACCCCATGGAGATGCCACCAACCCCAGAAGCCACATGGGGTCAACCCCATGGAGATGCCACCACCCCCAGTGACACGTTGGGGAACCCCAAGTAGATGCCACCACCCCCAGAAGCACATGGGGTCAACCCCATGGAGATGCCACCACCCCCAGTGACACGTTGGGGAACCCCAAGTAGATGCCACCACCCCCAGAGGCACATAGGGTCAACCCCATGGAGATGCCACCACCCAAATCAAGGTGGGATCAACCCCATGGAGATGCCACCACCCCCAGGTGACACGTGGGGGAACCCCAAGTAGATGCCACCACCCCCAGAGGCACATGGGGTCAACCCCATGGAGATGCCACCACCCAAATCAAGGTGGGATCAACCCCATGGAGATGCCACCACCCCCAGAGCCACGTTGGGGAACCCCAAGTAGATGTCACCAACCCCAGAGCCACGTGGGGTCAACCCCATGGAGATGCCACCACCCAAATCGAGGTGGGATCAACCCCATGGAGATGCCACCACCCCCAGGTGACACGTTGGAGAACCCCAAGTAGATGCCACCACCCCCAGAGCCACATTGGGGGACCCCATGGAGATGCAATCACCCAAAATCGAGGTGGGGTCAACCCCATGGAGATGTCACCACCCCCAGTGACATGTTGGGGAACCCCAAGTAGATGTCACCAACCCCAGAGCCACGTTGGGGGACCCCATGGAGATGCCATCACCCAAAATCGAGGTGGGATCAACCCCATAGAGATGCCACCACCCCCAGTGACACAATTGGGGGACCCCAAGTAGATGCCACCACCCCCAGAGCCACGTGGGGTCAACCCCACAGAGATGTCACCACCCAAATCAAGGTGGGGTCAACCCCATGGAGTCCCACCACCCAAATCAATATGGGGTCAACTCCATGGAGATGCCACCACCCCCAGAGCCACGTGGGTCACAACCCATGGAGATGCACCACCAAAGGTGGGACAACCATGGATGCACCCCACCGGGAGTGGCTCAACCCCATGGAGATGCCACCCATCAACATGGGGGAACCCCACCGAGATGTCACCACCCATAGAGGCACTTTGGGGAACCCCACGGAGATGCCACCCACCCAACACAAGTCAGAGGGGAACCCATGGAGATGCCACCACCCAGAGGAACGCGGGAGGAACCCCGGGGAGATGCCACCACCCACCGCCACCTTGGTGGCACTCACTCAAGCACTTGTGACCGGTGACCTCCTGCATGCTGCCCGAGGCGGGGTGGGTGACCTTGCAGGCGTAGGTCTTCTGCTGCCAGTCCTCCATGGAGACGTTGAGGCGAGCGCTGGTGCGGAAGGTGCCGCCGGTGGCCTCGGGTTCAACGGGGTCGGCGGGTGGGGTGGGAGAGAGGGGGTGACCGTCCGCCAGCCACTCCAGGGTGACCTTGGCCGGGGAGAAGTGGGTGACGAGGCAGAGGAGCTCGACGGAGGTGGCATCGCAGGTGTGGAAGATGCCGACGGCGGGGACCTTGGTGGTGGAGACTGGGAGGGGGCGCGGGGAGGAGGTGGAGGTCAAGCCCGGGGAGATGCCACCACCCAACGCAGGGTGGGGGCCACCCATGAGGGGTGGAGACACCCAGAGCCACGTGGGGGTGAACCCCGGGGAGATGCCACCACCCCCAAATCAACGCGTGAGGAACCCCGGGGAGATGCCACCACCAACGCAAGGTGGGGTGCACCCAAGAGGGGTGGAGACACCCAGAGCCACGTGGGAGGAACCCCGGGGAGATGCCACCACCCCTAAATCAACACCGGGGGAACCCCGGGGAGATGCCACCACCCAACACAAGTTGGGGTCAAGCCAAGGAGATGCCACCACCCAACGCAAGGTGAGGGCCACCCATGAAGGGTGGAGACACCCAATGCCACGTGGGAGGAACCCCGGGGAGATGCCACCACCCAACGCAAGTCAGGGTGCACCCAAAAGGGGTGGAGACACCCAAAGCCATGTGGGAGGAACCCCGGGGAGATGCCACCACCCAGAGGAACCCGAGAGGAACCCCGGGGAGATGCCACCACCCCCAAATCAACACCGTGAGGAACCCCGGGGAGATGCCACCACCCAGAGGAACCCGAGAGGAACCCCGGGGAGATGTCACCACCCCCAAATCAACACCGTGAGGAACCCCGGGGAGATGCCACCACCCAGAGGAACCCGAGAGGAACCCCGGGGAGATGCCACCACCCACCGCAAAGGCCGGCGGGAGGGGCGCCGTCGCCGGGCGGTTACCTGGGGACTGGGACGGTTTGGGCTGAAGCCGGAGGGCGGGTGCTGGACGGTGCAGTGCGCGGTGCGGGTGCTGCCGGGGGTGAGGGTGAGTTGACTCCCCAGGACGTAGAGGCCGGATGGGTGCTGGGCGGGGGGGGAAGGTGCGGAGGAGCCGGTGTCCCAGGAGACGGTCGCCGGCGCCGGGAAGTAGTCGCTCACCAGACAGGCCACCGCCGCCGGTGGGGCGGCACCCGCCGGACACTCCACCAAGGGGTAGACGGAGGGGGACGTCACCTTCGCTGGGGTGGGGGAGAGGGTGGGGGGTGTTAGGTGGGGGGGGCACGGAGCCCACGTGCACCCCCGAGGGGCCACCCTAAGGCACCCATGCGCACCCCAAGGGGACCCCAAGGGCACCCTAAGGCACCCTAAGGGCACCCTAAGGCACCCATGAGAACCCCAAGGGCACCCATCTGCACCCCAAGGGCACCCTAAGGGCACCCTAAGGCACCCATGTGCACCCCAAGGGCACCCCAAGGGCACCCATCTGCACCCCAAGTGCACCCTAAGGGCACCCTAAGGCACCCATGTGCACCCTAAGGCACCCATGTGCACCCCAAGGGCACCCTTGTGGACCCTAAGGGCACCCTAAGGCCACCCATCAGCACCCTAAGGGCACCCCAAGGGCACCCATATGCACCCCAAGGGAACCCATCTGCACCCCAAGAGCACCCCAAGGGCACCCATCCGCACCCCAAGGGCACCCTAAGGGCACCCTAAGGCACCCATGTGCACCCCAAGGGCACCCCAAGGGCACCCATCTGCACCCCAAGGGCACCCCTAAGGGCACCCTAAGGCACCCATGTGCACCCCAAGGGCACCCCAAGGGCACCCATCTGCACCCCAAGGGCACCCTAAGGGCACCCTAAGGCACCCATGTGCACCCCAAGGGCACCCCCAAGGGAACCCATCTGCACCCCAAGAGCACCCCAAGGGCACCCATCTGCACCCCCAAGGGCACCCTAAGGGCACCCTAAGGCACCCATGTGCACCCTAAGGCACCCATGTGCACCCCAAGGGGACCCCAAGGGCACCCCAAGAGCACCCATGTGCACCTGAACGGCACCCTAAGGGCACCCATCAGCACCCCAAGGGCACCCTAAGGGCACCCTAAGGGCACCCATGTGCACCCCGAGGGCACCCATGTGCACCCCAAGGGCACCCCAAGGGCACCCATCTGCACCCCAAGTGCACCCTAAGGGCACCCATCTGCACCCCAAGGGCACCCTAAGGGCACCCTAAGGCACCCATGTGCACCCCAAGGGCACCCTTGTGGACCCTAAGGGCACCCTAAGGCCACCCAGCTGCACCCTAAGGGCAACCCCAAGGGCACCCATCTGCACCCCAAGGGAACCCATCTGCACCCCAAGAGCACCCCAAGGGCACCCATCCGCACCCCAAGGGCACCCTAAGGGCACCCTAAGGCACCCATGTGCACCCCAAGGGCACCCCAAGGGCACCCATCTGCACCCCAAGTGCACCCTAAGGGCACCCTAAGGCACCCATGTGCACCCTAAGGCACCCATGTGCACCCCAAGGGCACCCTTGTGGACCCTAAGGGCACCCTAAGGCCACCCATCAGCACCCTAAGGGCACCCCAAGGGCACCCATCTGCACCCCAAGGGCACCCATCTACACCCCAAGAGCACCCCAAGGGCACCCATCTGCACCCCGAGGGCACCCTAAGGGCACCCTAAAGGCACCCATCTGCACCCCAAGGGGACCTTAAGGGCACCCTAAGGCCACCCATCAGCACCCTAAGGGCACCCCAAGGGCACCCATGAGAACCCCAAGGGCACCCAGCTGCACCCTAAGAGCACCCCAAGGGCACCCTAAGGCACCCATGTGCACCCTAAGTGTACCCATGTGCACCCCAAGGGTGCCTTGAGGGCACCCATGTGCATCCGAACGACACCCTAAGGGCACCCAGGTAGACCCCAAGGGCACCCCAAGGGCACCCTAAGGCACCCATGTGCACCCCAAGGGCACCCTTGGTGGACCCTAAGGGCACCCTAAGGCCACCCATCAGCACCCTAAGGGCACCCCAAGGGCACCCAGCTGCACCCCAAGGGCACCCAGCTGCACCCCAAGGGCACCCTAAGGCACCATGTGCACCCCAAGGGCACCCTAAGGGCACCCTAAGGCACCCATGAGAACCCCAAGGGCACCCAGCTGCACCCTAAGAGCACCCCAAGGGCACCCTAAGGTACCCATGTGCACCCTAAGTGTACCCATGTGCACCCCAAGGGTGCCTTGAGGGCACCCATGTGCATCCGAACGACACCCCCAAGGGCACCCCAAGGGCACCCATGTGCACCCGAACGGCACCCTAAGGCCACCCATCTGCACCCCAAGGGCACCCTAAGGCACCCATGTGCACCCCGAGGGCACCCCAAGGGCACCCATCTGCACCCCAAGGGAACCCTAAGGGCACCCTAAGGCACCCATGTGCACCCCAAGGGAACCCCAAGGGCACCCCAAGAGCACCCATGTGCACCTGAACGGCACCCTAAGGGCACCCGTCAGCACCCCAAGGGCACCCAAGGGCACCTTGAGGGCACCCATGTGCACCCGAACGGCACCCTAAGGCCACCCAGCTGCACCCCAAGGGCACCCATGAGAATGCCAAGGGCACCCATCTGCACCCCAAGGGCACCCCAAGGGCACCCTAAGGCCACCCATCAGCACCCTAAGGGCACCCTAAGGGCACCCATGAGAATGCCAAGGGCACCCAGCTGCACCCTAAGAGCACCCCATGTGCACCCCAAGGGCACCCTAAGGGTACCCTAAGGGCACCCAGCTGCACCCATCTGACTCTCTGCACCCTAATTGACCCCCTGCCCCATAGGGCCCCCCCTGCCCCATAGCGACCCCCCTGCCCCATAGCGACCCCCTGCTCCACCTCAGCTCTCTCCTGCCCCGTAGGGACCCCCCTGACCCATAGGGACCCTCTGCCCTATAGGGACCCCCTGCTCCAGCCTAGCTCCCCCTGCCCCATAGGGACCTCCCTGCTGCAGCCTAGCTAACCCTGCCCCATAGGACCCCTGCCCTATAGGGACCCCCTGCTGCAGCCTAGCTAACCCTGCCCCATAGGGACCCCCCTGCTGCAGCCTAGCTAACCCTGCCCCATAGGGACCCCTGCCCCATAGGGACTCCCTGCTCCAGCCTAGCTACCCTGCCCCATAGGGACCCCTGCCCCATAGGGACCCCCTGCTGCAGCCTAGCTAACCCTGCCCCATAGGGACCCCTGCCCATAGGGGACCACCCTGCTCCAGCCTAGCTAACCCTGCCCTATAGGCACCACATACTGCATCTTAGCTCCCCCCTGCCCCATAGGGACCCCTTAGTACAGCTCAGCTCCCCCTGCCCCATAGGGACCCCTGCCCCATAGGGACCCCCTGCTCCAGCATAGCTGCCCCTGCCCCATAGGGACCTTCTGCCCCGTAGGGACCCCTTACTACAGCTCAGCTCCCCCTGCCCTATAGGGATCCCCAGCCCTATAGGGACCCCCTGCCCCATAGGGACCCCACACTACGGCTCAGCTCCCCCTGCCCTGTAGGGATCCCCTGCCCCATAGGGACCCCCTGCTCCAGCCTAGCTCACCCTGCCCCATAGGGACCCCTGCCCCATAGGGACCCCTTACTACAGCTTAGCTACCCCTGCCCCATAGGGACCCCCTTAGTACAGCTCAGCTCCCCCTGCCCCATAGGGACCCCTGCCCCATAGGGACCCCCTGCTCCAGCATAGCTAACCCTGCCCTATAGGGACCCCTGCCCTATAGGCACCACATACTGCATCTTAGCTCCCCCCTGCCCCATAGGGACCCCTTAGTACAGCTCAGCTCCCCCTGCCCCATAGGGACCCCTGCCCCATAGGGACCCCCTGCTCCAGCATAGCTGCCCCTGCCCCATAGGGACCTTCTGCCCCGTAGGGACCCCTTACTACAGCTCAGCTCCCCCTACCCTATAGGGATCCCCAGCCCTATAGGGGACCCCCCTGCCCCATAGGGACCCCCTGCTCCAGCCTAGCTCACCCTGCCCCATAGGGACCTTCTGCCCCATAGGGACCCCTTAGTACAGCTCAGCTCCCCCTGCCCTATAGGGACCCCTTACTACAGCTCAGCTCCCCCTGCCCTATAGGGATCCCCAGCCCTATAGGGACCCCCTGCCCCATAGGGACCCCTTAGTACAGCTCAGCTCCCCCTGCCCCATAGGGACCCCTGCCCCATAGGGACCCCCTGCTCCAGCCTAGCTAACTCTGCCCTATAGGGACCCCTGCCCTATAGGGACTGCATACTGCATCTTAGCTCCCCCCTGCCCCATAGGGACCCCTTACTACAGCTCAACTCCCCCTGCCCCATAGGGACCCCCTGCCCCACAGGGGCCCCGTGCTCCAGCCTAGCTGCCCCTGCCCTATAGGGACCCCTTAGTACAGCTCAGCTCCCCCTGCCCCATAGGGACCACTGCCCCATAGGGACCCCCCTGCTCCAGCCTAGCTCCCCCCTACCCTATAGGAACCCCTACCCTATAGGACCCCCTGCCCCATAGGAACCCCTGGCCTAGAGCGACCCCACACTACAGCTTAGCTCCCCCTGCCCCACAGGGACCCTCTGCCCCATAGGGATGCCCTGCTCCAACCTAGCTAACCCTGCCCCATAGGGACCCCTGCCCCATAGGGGCCCCGTGCTCCAGCCTAGCTGCCCCTGCCCTATAGGGACCCCTTAGTACAGCTCAGCTCCCCCTGCCCCATAGGGACCCCTGCCCCATAGGGACCCTACACTGCAGCTCAGCTCCCCCTGCCCCATAGGGACCTCCACACTACAGCTTAGCTCCCCCTGCCCTATAGGGATCCCCAGACCTATAGGGACCCCTGCCCCATAGGGACCCTATACTGCAGCTTAGCTCCTCCGTGCCCTCTCCTGCCCCATAGGTGCCCCTGCCCCATAGGGACCCCCCCTGCTCCAGCCTATCCCTGCCCCATAGTGACCCCTGCCCCATAGGGACCCTACACTACAGCTCTGCTCTCCCCTGCCCTCTCCTGCCCCATAGGTGCCCCCCTGCCCCATAGGGACCCCCTGCTCCAGCCTATCCCTGCCCCATAGGGACCCCTGCCCCATAGGGACCCCTTGCTCCAGCCTATCGCTGCCCTATAGGGACCCCTGGCCCCATAGGGACCCCACACTACAGTATTAGCTGCCCCCCTGCCCTCCCTGCCCTATAGGGACCCCTGCCCCATAGGGACCCCACACTACAGCTTATCTCCCCCTGCCCTATAGGGATCCCCAAGCCCTATAGGAAACCCTGCCCCACAGGGACCCCACACTACAGCTCAGCTCCTCCTGCCCCATAGGGACCTATACTGCAGCTTAGCTGCCCCCTTGCCCTCTCCTGCCCCATAGGTACCCCCTGCCCCATAGGGATCCCACACTACAGCTTAGCTGTCCCCCTGCCCTCCCCTGCCCTATAGGGACCCCTGCCCCATATGGACCCCTGCTGTAGCTTATCTCCCCTGCCCCCATAGGGACCCCACACTACAGCTTAGCTCCCCCTGCCCCATAGGGACCCCTGCCCCATATGGACCCCTTGCTGTAGCTTATCTCCCCTGCCCATAGGGACCCCACACTACAGCTTAGCTCCCCCTGCCCCATAGGGACCCCTGCCCCATAGGGACCCCTTCCCCATAGGGAACGTACACTACAGCTTAGCTCCCCCTGCCCTCCCCTGCCCTATAGGGACCCCTGCCCCATAGGTCCCCCCTGCCCCACAGAGACCCCCCTACCCCATAGAGATGCCCTGCCCCATAGAGAACCTCCTACCCCATAGTTTCCCCCTGCCCCATAGGGATCCCCTGGCCCACACGGACCCCAACATTCCACCTCTGCCCCATAGAGGCCCCCCCTGCCCCATAGCTCCCCCCCTGCCCCACCCCTACCCTATAGAAACCTCCACCCACTGCCCCACACCTCCCAGCCCACAGAAAAGAGGAGCCAGGCGTCCGGCCTTACCCGCGTGGACGCAGCTCCAGGCCCTCTGCCCCACAGCGACCCCTCTCCTGCCCCATAGCCGCGGTGTGGAGCCGTTGCTCCTCTGCCCCACGGCTCCCTGGAGATGATGCAAGGGGGCCCCTCCCCCCCCACCCTGCACCCCACCCCGCCCCACCCCCCACAACTTCCCCTTTCCCGCCCGGCACCCAGGGGAGCACCCAGCACCCGCTGTGGGGCCTTGGCAGCCCCACAGCACCCCATAGCACCCCATTGCACCCCATAGCACCCTGCACCCCACAGTGCCCCATAGCGTCCCATAGCACCCCATAGCACCCTGCACCTTATTGCACCCTATAGCACCCCATAGGCGCCCCCGTAGCACCCCATAGCACCCCATAGCACCCAATAGCACCCCATAGCACCCCGCACCTCATTGCACCCTATACCACCCCATAGTGCCCTGTAGCACCCCATAGCACCCCATAGCACCCAATACCACCTCATAGCACCCATAGCACCACATAGCACCCCATAGCACCCATAGCACCCCATAGCGCCCAATACCACCCCATAGCACCACATAGCACCACATAGCACCCCATAGCACCCATAGTGCCCCATAGCACCCAATACCACCCCATAGCGCCCCTAGCACCCCATAGCACCCAATATGACCCCATAGCACCTCATAGCACCACATAGCACCCATAGTGCCCCATAGCGCCCAATACCACCCATAGCACCCATAGCACCCCATAGCACCCATAGCGCCCAATACCACCCCATAGCACCCATAGCACCCCATAGCACCCAATACCACCCCATAGCACCCATAGCATCCCATAGCACCCATAGTGCCCCATAGCACCCAATACCACCCCATAGTGCCCCACAGCGCCCCATACCACCCAATACCACCCCATAGCACCCATAGCACCCCATAGCACCCATAGCACCACATAGCACCCCATAGCACCCATAGCACCCCACAGCACCCAATACCACCCCATAGCGCCCCACAGCGCCCCATAGCGCCCCCCCCCCCGCAGAAGACAGACCGAGTCCCCCTGAGCCGACGGGTTTATTGGGGGGTGGGGGTGGGGAGGGGGACACCCCCTCCCCCCAAAAAAAGGGGGGGTGGGGCAGTGGGTGCCTTTGGGGTGGGGGCCTATCAGGGCGTGGCAGGGCCCCGCCCTAGACCTCCCAGTGGGCGTGGCCGGGGGCTTCGCTTGAGGCGGAGGACGGCGGCGAAGAGCCACTTGACCTGGAGGGGGGGACGGGGGGGGGAGGTGGCTATGGGGCGCCACCCGGGGTGCCCCGCCCCGCCCCGCCCCACGGAGACCCACCTTGAAGAGGGTGACGGTGGCGCCGTAGCAGGCGCTGAGGAGGAAGAGGGCGACGAAGACGGCGACGACGGCCCAGAGTCCCTCCAGCTCTTCCTCCTCCTCCTCCTCCTCCTCCTCCCGGGGCCACCCAGCAGTCCCGGCCGGAAGGTCCATCCCTGGAGGGGGGGGGACACAGGGGGGTGGTGGCATCTCCCGGGTTCCGGAGGCCTTCGGCCTCGCGGGGAGGGGGCTTCCGGCTGTCCGGTCTGTCCGTCCAACTGAGCATCTCCGGGGGCTTCACCCAACTGTCTGACCACCCGTCCCAACCGTCCGTCCGTCCGTCCGACCGTCTGCGGGGGCTTCACCCAACCATGTGTCCATCCGTCCGTCCGACCATCTCCATGGTCTCCAATCAACCGTCCGTCCATCTGTCCGTCCGTCCGACCCATCTCCATGGTCTCCAACCACCCATCCATCCATCTGTCCGTCCATCCAATCATCTCCGTGGTCTCCAACCACCCATCCGTCCATCCGTCCGTCCATCAATCATCTCCGTGGTCTCCAACACCCCATCCGTCCATCTGTCTGTCCATCCAATCATCTCCGTGGTCTCCAACCAACCATCCGTCCATCTGTCCGTCCATCCGATCATCTCCGTGGTCTTCTACCACCCATCCGTCCATCTGTCCGTCCATCCAACCATCTCCGTGGTCTCCAATCAACCGTCCGTCCATCTGTCCGTCCATCCAATCATCTCCATGGTCTCCAACCAACCATACGTCCATCTGTCCGTCCGTCAATCATCTCCGTGGTCTCCAACCAACCATCCGTCCATCCGTCCGTCCATCTGACCATCTCCATGGTGTCCAACCACCATCCGTCATCTGTCCGTCCATTCGACCAATCTCCGTGGTCTCCAACCACCCATCCGTCCATCTGTCCGTCCATCCAACCATCTCCGTGGTCTTCAACCAACCATCCGTCCATCTGTCCATCCATCCGACCATCTCTGGGGTCTTCACCCAACCACATGTCCATCTGTCCGTCCATCCGACCATCTCTGTGGTCTCCAATCAACCATCCGTCCATCCGTCCATCCATCTGACCATCTCCATGGTGTCCAACCACTCATCCGTCCATCTGTCCGTCCATCCGACCATCTCCGTGGTCTCCAACCAACCATCCGTCCATCCGTCCGTCCATCCGATCAACTCTGTGGTCTCCAACCAACCACATGTCCATCTGTCCGTCAACCAACCATCTCTGGGGTCTTCCCCCCAACCACATGTCCATCTGTCTGTCCATCCGACCATCTCCATGGTCTCCAACCACCATCCGTCCATCTGTCCGTCCATCCGACCATCTCCATGGTCTCCAACCACCCATCCATCCATCTGTCCATCCATCTGACCATCTTTGGGGTCTTCACCCAACCACATGTCCATCTGTCCGTCCATTCGACCATCTCCGGGGTCTTCACCCAACCATCTGTCCGTCCATCCAACCATCTCCGGGGTCTTCACCCAACCACACGTCCATCTGTCCGTCCATCCGACCATCTCCGTGGCCTCCAACCACCTGACCACCCCTTGGTCCCCCCCAACCCTTCTGGCTCCGCCCACTCCCGTCCACCACCAGCCCTGGCCCCGCCCCTCCGGCTGCCGCCGCCCTCTCCCGCCGCCCCTCCGGCCACGCACCCTGCGCCCACCGGCACCCCGCCCATGACGGCTCTGCGCCAACAATCAACCACCCAACTGGGGACCTTCCACCCAACTGGGGAACCTTCCACCCAACTGGGGAACCTTCAACCCAACTGGGGAACCTTCAACCCAACTGGGGAACCTTCCACCCAACTGGGGAACCTTCAACCCAACTGGGGACCTTCCACCCAATTGGGGAACCTTCCACCAACTGGGGACCTTCCACCCAACTGGGGAACCTTCCACCCAACTGGGGACCTTCAACCCAACTGGGGACCTTCCACCCAACTGGGGAACCTTCCACCCAACTGGGGACCTTCAACCCAACTGGGGACCTTTAACCCAACTGGGGACCTTCCACCCAACTGGGGAACCTTCAACCCAACTGGGGGACCTTCCACCCAACTGGGGACCTTCACCCAACTGGGGACCTTCCACCCAACTGGGGAACCTTCAACCCAACTGGGGACCTTCCACCCAACTGGGGATGTTCCACCCAACTGGGGAACCTTCAACCCAACTGGGGACCTTCCACCCAACTGGGGGACCTTCCACCCAACTGGGGACCTTTAACCCAACTGGGGACCTTCACCCAACTGGGGACCTTCCACCCAACTGGGGGACCTTCCACCCAACTGGGGACCTTTAACCCAACTGGGGACCTTCCACCCAACTGGGGACCTTCCACCCAACTGGGGAACCTTCAACCCAACTGGGGACCTTCCACCCAACTGGGGACCTTCCACTCAACTGGGGGACGTTCCACCCAACTGGGGACCTTCCACCCAACTGGGGAACCTTCAACCCAACTGGGGGACCTTCCACTCAACTGGGGAACCTTCCACTCAACTGGGGAACCTTCAACCCAACTGGGGAACCTTCCGCCCAACTGGGGGACCTTCCACCCAACTGTCCAGACACACGTCGTCCAACCACCCACCACCCATCCAAACAACCAACCATCATCCACCGCCCAACCATCATCCAACCATCCAACCAACCACCCAACCATCATCCAACCACCCAACCAACCACCCAACCATCATCCAACCATCCAACCATTCAACCATCATCCAACCATCCAACCAACCATCACCCAACCATCCAACCATCCAACCAACCACCCAACCATCCATCCAACCAACCATCCAACCATCATCCAACCATCCAACCATCATCCAACCGCCCAACCAACCAACCATCCAACCATCCAACCAACACCAACCATCCATCCAACCAACCATCCAACCATCCAACCAACCACCCAACCGATCATCCAACCGACCATCCAACCACCCAACGTTGCCGCCCCCTCGCCCCACCCTCGCTCCGCCCCCCCGGGCTTTGGAGAGCCGGCGGGAGGAGGAGAAGAAGAGGCCACGCTTGGCCCCACGGAAGGGGTGGGAGATGGTGCTCAACCCCCGGGGAGACACTCCTCGAGGTGGACAGACGGACGGACGGACGGAGAAGTGCTGAGCGACCCTTCAACCGCCCCCCCCCCCCCGCCTCTTTCGGGGTGTGGCCGCCGCGACATCTCCCACCTCCCTCCCTCTCGCAACCCTCTCTCCTTGGTGGCACCTCCTTCTCCAACCGTCACCCGACCTTCTCCCTCCCACCCCCAACCACCCGGTTGTCCCGCCCCCGGCCCCGCCCTTCCCCAAAAGACACCACGCCGCCGAGATCTGCCGGTGCGGGATGAGCCCCGTTGGCTTTATTGGCTGTCGGAAGGGTCATCGGCCACAGAGGTCTTCTACAAAGCGGTGGGGTGGGGTTTGTGGGTGTGGTCCCCGCCCCGCCTTAATTACCGGGGTTCTTCTGCGCTTGGCGTTGGGTGAACTTCATGGGCAACCCTTCGTGGACCACCATGCAGGAGTAGGTGTCGCCGCTCAACCAGCTGCTCTTGAGGACGGCCATCTTGCTGTAGACGAAGAAGGTGCTCTCCTTGGGGCCGTCCTTGAGGGGCGGGGTGGTGACGTAGGTCTCCCGGGGGACCTCCTGGTGGTTCTTCAACCATTGGACTTGGAGGTTGTCGGGTTGGAAAGCGTGGACCAAACAGGTGAGGGTGACCTTGGTCTGGGTCATCTCCTCGGGGTGGGGCGGGAGGAGGAAGATGAGAGGCGGGGAGACCTTGCCTAGGAGGAGAAGTTTTGGTGGGCGACGGGGTTTGGACACCTGGAGCTCGCGGTGCTTCACCACGCAGGTGAACCGCTCGCTCGGCTTCCCACTCTTGGGTGGAGATGGTCAAAGCGCTGGTGGCCGTGAAGGTGCCGTTGAACTGCTCTTGGAGATCCAAAGGATCCGGGTTGAGGACACCCGGCTTCTCCTTCACCCAGGAGAGCTGGAGACCGGAATCGCTCGGCAGGTTGGTGACCAAACACCGGACCTTGGGTTGGCGGCTGATGTAGAGGTCGGCCACGGCGGGTGGGATGAGGTAGAGGAAGATGGGGCCGAGATCGGGCTGCTCCAGGCCTGCGGGTGGGAGGAGGGGGGGCGGTGGGTGAGGGGTGGGGGGGTGGCCCTGCCCGCCCAGCAGGGGGCGCTGGAGAGCAGCGAGGGAGGGGGGGCGTGGCACCTCTGGGATGGCCCATACAGGTGTTGGTGGGGGAACCCGTCATGGCCACGGGACCTTCTCCACCGGTGGCACCCACCGTGGTCACTCAGCCTCCTCTGGTGACACCCACCGTGGTCATTGAACGTTCTCCATGTGTGACACCCACCGTGGTCATCAAACCTCCTCTGGTGACACCCACCGTGGTCACCCGACCTTGTCCACGGGTGACACCCACCGTGGTCACACAACCTCTTCCATGGGTGACACCAAACGTGGTCATGAAACCTCTGGTGACACCACCGTGGTCATCAAACCTCCTCTGGTGACACCCAACGTGGTCATTGAATGTTCTCCATGTGTGACACCCACCGTGGTCATCAAACCTTCTCTGGTGACACCCACCATGGTCATCAAACCTTCTCTGGTGACACCCAACGTGGTCATTGAACGTTCTCCACGTGTGACACCCACCGTGGTCATCAAACCTTCTCTGGTGACACCCACCGTGGTCATCAAACCTTCTCTGGTGACACCCACCATGGTCACACAACCTCTTCCATGGGTGACACCAAACGTGGTCATGAAACCTCTGGTGACACCACCGTGGTCATCAAACCTCCTCTGGTGACACCCAACGTGGTCATTGAACGTTCTCCACGTGTGACACCCACCGTGGTCATCAAACCTTCTCTGGTGACACCCACCGTGGTCACACAACCTCTTCCATGGGTGACACCCACCGTGGTCACACAACCTCTTCCATAGGTGACACCCAACGTGGTCATGAAACCTTCTCTGGTGACACCACCGTGGTCACACAACCTTCTCCACCGGTGACACCCATCATGGTCACTCAACCTCCTCTGGTGACACCCACTGTGGTCATCAAACCTCCTCTGGTGACACCCACCGCGACCACTCAACCTTCTCCACTGGTGACACCCACTGTGGTCACTCGATCTTCTCCACTGGTGACACCCAACATGGTCACACAACGTTCTCCACTGGTGACACCCAACATGGTCACACAATGTTGTCCACGGGTGGCACCCACCATGGTCATCAAACCTCCTCTGGTGACACCCACAGTGGTCACACAACCTCCTCCACGGGTGACACCCACTGTGGTCACACAACCTTCTCCACGGGTGACACCCAACATGGTCACACAACCTTCTCCACGGGTGACACCCACCATCGTCATCAAACCTTCTCCACGGGTGACACCACCATGGTCACCCGACCTTCTCCACGTGTGACACCCATAGTGGCCACCCAACCTTCTCCCATGGGTGACACCAAAACATGGTCACACAACCTTCTCCATGGGTGACACCCACCATCGGTCAATCAAACCTCCTCCATGGGTGACACCCATAGTGGTCACCCGACCTTCTCCACGGGTGACACCCAACATGGTCACACAACCTTCTCCATGGGTGACACCCACCATGGTCACACAACGTTCTCCATGGGTGACACCCACCATCGTCATCAAACCTCCTCCATGGGTTACACCCACCATCGTCATGAAACCTTCTCCACGGGTGACACCCATAGTGGTCACCCGACCTTCTCCATGGGTGACACCCAACATGGTCACACAACGTTCTCCACGGGTGACACCCAACATGGTCACACAACGTTCTCCACGGGTGACACCCTATGATCGTCATCAAACCTTCTCCACGGGTGACACCACCATGGTCACCCGACCTTCTCCACGGGTGACACCCAACATGGTCACACAACGTTCTCCATGGGGTGACACCCAACATGGTCACACAACGTTCTCCATGGGTGACACCCACCATCATCATGAAACCTTCATGGGTGACACCACCATGGTCACCCGACCTTCTCCACGTGTGACACCCACCACAACCACACCACCTTCTCCCCCGGCACCAACCACCCCCCACCCAGTGTCCCCCCCACCCCACCCCACCCCCTCACCTGAGCAGAAACGGGCGTGGTCCTGTGGTGACGCTAACCGCTGGCCGGATGTCTGACCTGGCAGGTGAAGGTCTTCCCCTCCAACCACTCGGCGCGGCTGACGTTGGTCCGGCTGGTGGCCGAGTAGGTGACGTCCCCTCTCTCCCGGCGCGGCGCCGAGCGGACTCTCCGGCAGGAGACCGGAGACGCCGTCCACCAACCACTCCACCTCCACGGCCGCCGGGGTGAAGCCGGAGATGAGGCAGAGGAGCTCCAACGTCTCCTCGTTGGGGTGGCAGGAGGTCCCGTGGAGGACCTGGACCTCGGGGGGGGACGGGCGTAGGCCGCGCAGGCTGGGGGAGGGGAGAAGTTCGGGGCTCAGAGGAGGGTCTGTCACCGGCCGGGGGGGGGCCTGAGGACGTCCCAACTCATGACATGAGTTATGGGGCCGGGGGGGGGGACCTCGCACGAGTTATGGGGCCAATGGAGGACCTTCTCACGGGTCAACACGTCTTGAGGACGTCCCAACTCATGACATGAGTTATGGGGCCGGGGGGGGACCTCGCACGAGTTATGGGGCCATTGGAGGACCTTCTACGGGTCAACACGTCTTGAGGACGTCCCAACTCATGACATGAGTTATTTGGGCCGGGGGGGGACCTCGCACAAGTTATGGGGCCAATGGAGGACCTTCTATGGGTCAACACATCTTGAGGATGTCCCAACTTATCACATGAGTTATGGGGCCGGGGGGGGGACCTCGCACGAGTTATGGGGCCAATGGAGGACCTTCTATGGGTCAACACGTCTTGAGGATGTCCCAACTCATCACATGAGTTATGGGGCCAATGGAGGACCTTCTATGGGTCAAGATGTCTTGAGGACGTCCCAACTCATCACACGAGTTATGGGGCCAGAGGAGGACCCTCGCACAAGTTATGGGGCCAGGGGAGGACCTCGCACGATCTATGGGGCCAGGGGACGACCTCGCACGAGTTATGGGGCCAGAGGAGGACCTCACACTACCAAGCTATGGGGCCAGAGGAGAACCTCACATGAGTTATGGGGCCAGGGGAGAACCTCGCACTACTTGTGGGGCCAGGGGAGAACCTCGCACGATCTATGGGGCAAGAGGAGGGACCTCACACAAGTTATGGGGCCAGAGGAGAACCTCACGTGAGTTATGGGGGCCAGAGGAGGACCTCACATGAGTTATGGGGGCCGGGGAGAACCTCGCACTATTTATGGGGCCAGGGGAGAACCTTGCACAATCTATGGGGCCAGGAGAGGACCTCGCACAATCTATGGGGCCAGGAGAGGACCTCCCACGAGCTATGGGGCCAGGGGCTCTTGGGGACACCCCCCCCACTTACCTTGGACCTCCTTGGTGAGGCTGACGCCGGTGGCGGGGTGGGGTGACGCTGCAGGTGTAGGTGCCGCCGTGGGTGCCGTGGGGCAGGCGGAGGTGGGTGCTGAGGCGGTGGAGGCCGGTGGCGGGAGTCGGGGGTGGAGGGGAAGGTGGTGACGCCGTCGGTGGCCCCGCCCCAGGTGACGGTGACGGGGGGGGGCAGGTAACCGCTCACCAAACAAGCCAAGGGTCACCGGGGCGGCGGGTGCCCCACAGCAGGTGGGGAGGGGGGAAGAGGGCGGGAGCTGAGGAGGAAGCTGTGGGGCAGGAAGAGGCGGGGTCAGGGAAGGCCCAAGGCGAGGTGTGGGGCAGGGGGAGCTTTGCTCCAGGGGGCGGGGGGGGGGGTCGTAAGGTCTCCTGCCCCCATAGGATGGGGAAGAACTCCTGCCCCATAGCATGGGAGGAGGAAGTCCTGCCCCATAGCATGGAGAAGAAATTCTGCCCCATAGGATGGGAGGAGGAAGTCCTGCCCCATAGCATGGGGGGGAGGAACTCCTGCCCCATAGGATGGGGGGACAAACTCCTGTCCCATAGGATGGGGAGAAAGTCCTGCCCCATAGGATGGGAAGAGGAAGTCCTGCCCATATAGCATGGGGGGGGAGGAAGTCCTGCCCCATAGGATGGGAAGAGGAAGTCCTGCCCCCATAGCATGGGGGGGGAGGAAGTCCTGCCCTCTTAGCATGGGGGGACAAATTCCTGTCCCATAGGATGGGGAGAAAGTCCTGCCCCATAGGATGGGAAGAGGAAGTCCTGCCCCATAGCATGGGGGGGGAGGGAAGTCCTGCCCCATAGCATGGGGGGACAAACTCCTGTCCCATAGGATGGGGAGAAAGTCCTGCCCCATAGGATGGGAAGAGGAAGTCCTGCCCCATAGCATGGAGGGAGGAAGTTCTGCCCCATAGGATGGGGGGAGACGAACTCCTGCCCCATAGCATGGAGGGTGGGGAGAGATGATGAGGCACCAAGCCAACAACCATCTCCAGCCCCACGGCAGCCCCCAGCCCCACGGCTGTCCCTGCCCCACAGATAGATCTCAGCCCCACAGATATCCCCAGCATGAAGGATGTTACTGCCCCACACAACTATCCCCAATCCACAGTTATCCCTGCCCCACGGCAATCCCCGACCCACAGCTATATGTGTCCAACAGCTATCCTGCCCCACAGCTATCCCTGCCCCACATCTGTGCCCAGCCCCACAGCTATACCCAACCCATGGCTATTCCCGACCCACAGCTCGCCCTGCCCCACAGCTATCCCCGACCCACGGCTATCCCGAGCAACACGGCTATCCCCGACCCACAGCTCTCCCTGCCCCACATCTGTCCCTGATGCCACAGGTAACTGTGACCCACAGCTATTCCCAACCCACAGCTATCCCCGACCCACGGCTATCCCCAGCCCCACGGCTACCTCTGCCCCACAGCTATTCCCAACCCACAGCTACCCCTGTCCCACAGTTACCCCTGCCCTCCTGTCCCACAGTTACCCCTGCCCCACAGCTACCCCCGACCCACAGCTACCCATGCCCCACAGCTATCCCTGCCCCACGGCTACACCTGCCCCACGGCTACACCTGCCCCACAGCTATCCCCGACCCACGGCTATCCCCAGCCCCACAGCTATTCCTGCCCCACAGCTATTCCCAACCCTCAGCTACCCCTGCCCCACAG
Source organism: Gavia stellata (assembly GCF_030936135.1). Classification (NCBI taxonomy): domain Eukaryota; kingdom Metazoa; phylum Chordata; class Aves; order Gaviiformes; family Gaviidae; genus Gavia; species Gavia stellata. The sequence continues at coordinate 18,542 of NW_026776382.1, read as the reverse complement.
CTACCCCTGCCCCACAGCTAAACCTGCCCCACAGCTGTTCCCAACCCACAGCTACCCCCAACCCACAGCTATCCTTGCCCCACAGATATTCCTGCCCCACAGCTTTTCCCAACCCACAGCTACCCCTGCCCCACGGCTACACCTGCCCCACAGCTACCCCCGAACCACAGCTACCCCTGCCCGACAGCTAACCCTGCCCCACGGCTATCCCTGCCCCACAGCTACCCATGCCCCACAGCTATCCCTACCCCACAGCTAAACCTGCCCCACAGCTAAACCTGCCCCACAGCTATTCCTGCCCCACAGCTATTCCCAACCCACAGCTACCCCTGCCCCACAGCTACCCCTGCCCCACAGCTTTTCCCAACCCACAGCTACCCCCGACCCACAGCTTTCCCTGCCCCACGGGCATCCCTGCCCCACAGCTACCCCTGCCCCACAGCTATTCCCAACCCTCAGCTATCCCTGCCCCACAGCTATCCCTGCCCCACAGCTATTCCCAACCCTCAGCTATCCCTGCCCATAGCTAGCTCTGTCCCACAGCTAACCCTGCCCCACAGCTATTCCCAACCCTCAGCTATCCCTGCCCCACAGCTATCCCTGCCCCACAGCTATTCCCAACCCTCAGCTATCCCTGCCCCACAGCTATTCCCAACCCACAGCTATCCCTGCCCCACAGCTATCCCTGCCCATAGCTAGCTCTGCCCCACAGCTATTCCCAACCCTCAGCTATCCCTGCCCCATGGCTATCCCTGCCCATAGCTAGCTCTGCCCCGCAGCTACCCCTGCCCCGCAGCTAACCCTGCCCCACAGCTATCCCTGCCCCACAGCTATTCCCAACCCTCAGCTATCCCTGCCCCACAGCTACCCCTGCCCCACAGCTATTCCCAACCCACAGCTACCCCTGCCCCACAGCTATCCCTGCCCACAGCTAACCCTGCCCCACAGCTGCCGCTGCCCCTGCCCCACACATCAGCCACCCCATTCCTGCCTCCACGCTGCAGTTTTGGGCTGAATTCCGGCAATTTTGGGTGGGCACCCAAGACCCCCCCGTCCCCCGCTGGGGTTGTGGGTCCCTACCGCCACCTCGGGCGCCGGCCGCGATTTTGGGTCCAAACGGGGCAATTTTGGTCAATCCGGGACCCCCCCGACGCCCCGTGAAGGTTTTGGGTCCCTCGTGGAGATTTTGGGGTGAATCGTGGCGATTTTGGGTCCGTCGTAGAGGTTTTGGGTCCATCATGGAGCTTTTGGGGTGAATCGTGGAGGTTTTGGGTCCATTGTGGAGGTTTTTGGGTCCATCGTGGAGGTTTTGGGGTGAATCGTGGAGGTTTTGGGTCCATTGTGGAGGTTTTGGGGTGAAACATGGAGATTTTGGGTCCATCATGGAGGTTTTGGGTCCATCGTGGAGGTTTTGGGGTGAAACATGGCGATTTTGGGTCTGTCGTGGAGGTTTTGGGTCCATCGTGGAGATTTTGGGGTGAATTGTGGAGGTTTTGGGTCCCTCGTGGATATTTTGGGGTGAATCATGGAGATTTTGGGTCCTTCGTGGAGATTTTGGGGTGAATCGTGGAGGTTTTGGGTCCATCGTGGAGCTCTTGGGTCCACCAGAGATATTTTGGGGTCAATAATGGAGATTTTGGGTCCGTGCTGGAGCCCCTCAATCCATCACAGAGGTTTTGGGGCCGGAAGAGCTCTTTTTGGGGCCATCCCGGAGTTTTTGGGGCCATAGTGGAGATTTTGGGGACCTCTTGAGATTTGCTGGAGATTTTTGGGTCCATAAAGGAGTTTTTTGGGTCCATGATGGACTTCTGGGTCCAAACTGAAGCTTTTTGGGTCCATAAAGGAGATTTTTGGGTCCATAATGGAGATTTTTGGCTTCATGTTGGAGGTTTTGGGTCCATAAAGGAGATTTTTGGGTCCATAATGAAGATTTTTGGGTCCATAATGGAGATTTTTGGGTCCATGATGAAGATTTTTGGGTCCATAATGGAGATTTTTGGGTCCATAATGAAGATTTTTGGGTCCATAACGGAGATTTTTGGGTCCATGATGGAGTTCTTGGTCCAAACTGAAGTTTTTTGGGTCCATAAAGGATATTTTTGGGTCCATAATGGAGATTTTTGGGTCCAAACTGAAGCTTTTTGGGTCCATAATGGAGATTTTTGGGTCCATGATGGAGTTCTGGGTCCATAACGAAGCTTTTTGGGTCCAAACTGAAGCTTTTTGGGTCCATAATGGAGATTTTTGGGTCCATAACGGAGATTTTTAGGTCCATAATGGAGATTTTTGGGTCCATGTTGGAGTTCTGGGTCCAAAATGAAGCTTTTTGGGTCCATAACGAAGCTTTTTTGGTCCATAATGGAGATTTTCAGGTCCGTACTGGAGTTCTTGGTCCAAACTGAAGCTTTTTGGGTCCATAGTGGAGATTTTTGGGTCCATAGTGGAGATTTTTGGGTCCATGATGGACTTCTGGGTCCAAAAAGAAGCTTTTTGGGTCCATAAAGGAGTTTTTTGGGTCCATAAAGGAGTTTTTTGGGTCCATAATGGAGTTTTTTAGGTCCAAAATGAAGATTTTTGGGTCCACGCCGGAGTTCTAAGGTCCGCCCCGGCGATTTTTGGGTCCGTAACGGAGCTTTTTGGGTCCGCGCCGTTGATTTTGGCCGCCGAAGCTCCTCCCGAGCGCTGGTCCCGTCCCGGCGCCCCCCCCAAAAATAAAGCTGCGATACCAAAAATAACGATTAATGAACCACAGATTTCCACCCCCGGGTGGAAAAAGGCGGTCGGGCGTCACCTCCCCCGCGCTGCGAAATTTGGGTGAATTTCGGCAGAAATGGGCCACGGGGGGAGGGGGGGGGGGGCGGGCCCCAAAAACGCCGTTTCTGGCCCCGTTTCGCAGCCGGGGCGGCCCCTCCCCCATCGTTGGGGGCGGGGGGGAGGGGGGGTGAGTGATCGGGTCGATAAGCGCTGGGATTGGTCATCAATACTGTCAGTAACCACTGGGCAATAGGGGCGATAAGCAATAGGATCGATAATTAATAGGACCGATAATCAGTAGGATCGATAATCAATAGGACCGATAACCAATAGGCTCGGTAATCAATAGGATCGATAACCAATAGGATCAATAACCAATAGGACCGATAAACAATAGGCTCAATAATCAATAGAACCGATAACCAATAGGTTCGGTAACCAATAGGATCGATAATCAATAGGTTTGATAATTAATAGGACCGACAATCAGTAGGAACAATTACCAATAGGATCCATAATCAACAGGATCAATAATCAATAGGATCAATAACCAATAGGACCGATAAACAATAGGCTCGATAATCAATAGGACCGATAACCAATAGGTTCGGTAACCAATAGGATCGATAATCAATAGGTTCGATAATTAATAGGACCAATAATCAGCAGGATCGATAATCAATAGGATCGATAACCAATAGGATCAATAACCAATATGAACGATAATCAATAGGTTCGATAATCAATAGGACTGATAATCAGTAGGAACGATAACCAATAGGAACGATAACCAATAGGATCCATCATCAACAGGATCAATGATCAATAGGATCAATAACCAATAGGACTGATAACCAATAGGATCAATAATCAATAGGATGGATAAGCCATAGGATCGATAATCAATAGGATCGATAATCAATAGGACTGATAATCAGTAGGATCAATAATCAATAGGATTGATAATCAGTAGGATCGATAACCAATAGGACCGATAACCAATAGGATCAATAGCTAATAGGCTCAATAGCCAATAGGATCAATAGCCGATCAGATTGATAACCAATGGGATCAATAACTGATGGGATCAATAACTGATGGGATCAATAACCGATGGGATCAATAACTGATCGGCTCGGTAACCAATGGGATCAATAACCAATAGGATCAATAACCGATGAGATCACTGGCCGATGGAATAATTAACTGATGGGATCGATAGCTGATGGGATCGATAATCGATCAGATCACTAGCCGATGGGATCAATAACCAATGGGATCAATAGCCAATCGGATCAATAAGCATCAGGATCAATATCCGACGGGATCAATAACCGACGGGATCGATAACCGATCGGATCACCAGCCGATGGGATCAATAACGGATGGGATCAATATCCAACGGGATCAATAGCCGATTGGATCAATATCCGATGGGATCAATATCCGATGGGATCAATATCCGACGGGATGGGGGGTGGTGCCCGAATCCCCTTTTTCCCTCTCCGCAGGCGGCTGCCGGTGGCCGGAGGAGGCGGAGCCAGGTGGGAGCCAATGGGGAGCGCGGAGCAGCATTCCCGCTGGGATGGGGGCGGGATCGGGATGGGGATGGGGGCGGGATTCCCACCGGGATTGGGGGGATTCCAATTGGGATCAGGGGCGGGATTCCCACCAGGATGGGGGCAGGATTCCCACCGGGATTGGGGGGATTCCCACCGGGATTGGGGGGATTCCCGCCGGGATGGGGGCAGGATTCCCACCGGCATTGGGGGGATTCCAACCGGGATCGGGGCCAGGATTCCCACTGGGATGGGGGCGGGATTCTCACTGGGACTGGGGGGATTCCCACCGGGATCGGGGGGATTCCCACCGGGATCGGGGCAAGATCGGGGTCAGGATGAGGGCAAGGTTCTCACCAGGAATGAGGGGATTCCAACCAGGATCGGGGCCAGGATTCCCACCGGGATGGGGGCAGTATTCCCACTGGGATTGGGGGTGGGATCGGGATCGGGATGAGGGTGGGATTCCCACTGGGATTGGGGGGATTCCCACTGGGATTGGGGGGATTCTGCCCGGGATTGAGGGTGGGTTTCCCACTGGGATTGGGGTTGGGATCGGGATAGGGATGGGGGTGGGATTCCCACTGGGATGGGGGCGGGATTGGGATCAGGATGGGGGTGGGATTCCCACCAGGATTGGGAGGATTCCCACCAGGATCAGGGCCAGGATTCCCACCAGGACGGGGGAAGGATGGGGATGGAGTAGAATTCCCACCAGGATTGGGCAGATTCCGACCAGGATCGGGGGCAGGATTCCCATTGGGATGGGGGCAGGATTCCCATCGGGATGGGGGCAGGATTGGGATCGGAATGGGGGCAGGGTTCCCACCGGGATTGGGGAGATTCTGAAGGGGATCAAGGGTGGGATTCCCACCAGGATAGGGGCAGGATTCCCACTGGGATCAGGGGCTGGATCAGGATCGGGATGGGGGTGGGATTCCCATCGGGATGGGGGTGGGATTGGGATCAGGATGGAGGCAGGATTCCCGCCAGGATTGGGGGGATTCTGACTGCGATCAGGGGTGGGATTCCCACTGGGATTGAGGGGATTCCCACCGGGATCAGGGGCAGGATTCCCACTGGGATCGGGGCAGGCGATTCCCACTGGGATGGGGGCAGGATCTGGAGCGGGAGAGGGGTGGAATTCCGACTGGGATCGGTGGGCAGGATTGGGAGCGGGGTGGGAGCGGGATTCCAACTGGGATTGAGGGAATTCCCATTGGGATGGGTGGGATTCCAACTGGGATTGGGGACAGGATTCCGACTGGGATTGGGGGGATCCCAACTGGGATAGGGGGGATTGCAGGGATCCGGGCAGCAAAAGAGCCCCTTGGGATCGGGATCGAGGGGATCCCAACTGGGATTCGGGGGTTTGGGATCAGAATCAGGATCAGGGGGATCCCAACTGGGATTGGGGGGATTGGGATTGGGGGGATCCCAGCTGGGATTAGGCAGATTTGGATTGGGATCAGGGGGATTCCTACCTGGATTACGGGGATTGGGATCGGGAGGGGGATTCCTACTGGGATTGGGGGGATTGGGATCAGGATCAGGGGGTTCCCTACCTAGATTAGGGGGATTGGGATTGGGATTGAGGGGATCCCAACTGGATTGGGGGGATTGGGATGGGGATTGGGGGGATCCCTACCAGAATTGGGGGGATTGGGATCGGGGGGACCCCAACTGGGATTGGGGGTATTTGGATTGGGATTGGGGGATCCCTACTGGGACTGGAGGGATTGGGATTGGGATCGGGATTGGGATTGGGATCAGGATTGGGATCGGGGAGAACATAACTGGGATCAGGGGGATTGGGATCAGGGGGATTCCAACAGGGATTGGGGGGATTTGTGTCGGGTTTGGGGGGATCTCTACCAGGATTGGGATTGGGATCGGGGGGGATTCCTACTGGGATTGGGGGGATTGGGATCAAGGGGATCCCAACTGGGACTGGGGAGATTTGGATTGGGATTGGGGAATCCCTACTGGGATTGGGGGGATCGGGATCGGGGGGATCCCTACTGGGGGGATTGGGATTGAGGGGATCACAAATGGGATCAGGGGGATTGGGATCAAGGGGATCCCAACCGGGATTGGAGGGATTTGGACAGGGATTGGGGAATACCTACCAGGACTGGGGAGATTGGGATTGGGGGAATCCCAACCGGGATGGAGGGGACGGAGATCAGGATCAGGGGGATCCCTACCAGGGTTAGGGGGATTGGGATTGAGGGGATCCCAACTGGACTGGGGGGATTGGGATGGGAATCGGGGGGATCCCAACCGGGATTAGGGGAAGCGGGACCAGGGGAATCCCAACAGTCACGGGGGGCGATTGAGATCGGGATCAGGGGATCCCAGCCGGCACTGGGGGGGATTGGGATGGGAATCGGGGGGATCCCAACCGGGATCATGGGGATTGCACGGATCCGGGGAGCAAAAGATGGGCCCCGCCCTCCTCGGATACACCCGTTGGGTGGCTCCTGGGGCCAGCTCAGAGCCGTGCTAGCCACGCTCGGCTTCCGTATTTCCCAGAAAAGCCCAGCTCGGAGCCGTGCTAGCCACGATATTTCCTGGCCAAGCCCAGCTCGGAGCCGTGCTAGCCACGCTTGGCTCCGATATTCCCTGGCCAAGCCCAGCTCAGAGCCGTGCTAGCCACGATATTCCCTGGCCAAGCCCAGCTCGGAGCCGTGCTAGCCACGATATTTCCCGGCCAAGCCCAGCTCAGAGCCGTGCTAGCCACGCTTGGCTCCGATATTCCCTGGCCAAGCCCAGCTCGGAGCCGTGCTAGCCACGATATTACCCGGCAAAGCCCAGCTCAGAGCCGTGCTAGCCACGCTCGGCTTCCGTATTTCCCAGAAAAGCCCAGCTCGGAGCCGTGCTAGCCACGATATTCCCTGGCCAAGCCCAGCTCAGAGCTGTGCTAGCCACGATATTCCCCGGCCAAGCCCAGCTCAGAGCCGTGCTAGCCACGATATTCCCCGGCCAAGCCCAGCTCAGAGCCGTGCTAGCCACGATATTCCCTGGCCAAGCCCAGCTCAGAGCCGTGCTAGCCACGATATTACCCGGCCAAGCCCAGCTCGGAGCCGTGCTAGCCACGATATTCCCCGGCAAAGCCCAGCTCAGAGCCGTGCTAGCCACGATATACCCCGGCCAAGCCCAGCTCAGAGCTGTGCTAGCCACGATATTCCCCGGCCAAGCCCAGCTCAGAGCTGTGCTAGCCACGATATTCCCCGGCCAAGCCCAGCTCGGAGCCGTGCTAGCCACGATATTTCCCAGCCAAACCCAGCTCGGAGCTGTGCTAGCCACGATATTCCTCGGCCAAGCCCAGCTCGGAGCCGTGCTAGCCACGATATTTCCCAGCCAAACCCAGCTCGGAGCCGTGCTAGCCACGATATTCCTCGGCCAAGCCCAGCTCAGAGCCGTGCTAGCCACGATATTTCCCAGCCAAACCCAGCTCGGAGCCGTGCTAGCCACGATATTCCTCGGCCAAGCCCAGCTCGGAGCCGTGCTAGCCACGATATTTCCCAGCCAAACCCAGCTCGGAGCCGTGCTAGCCACGATATTCCCCGGCCAAGCCCAGCTCAGAGCCGTGCTAGCCACGATATTCCCCGGCAAAGCCCAGCTCGGAGCTGTGCTAGCCACGATATTCCCCGGCCAAGCCCAGGTCGGGGCCGTGCTAGCCACGATATTCCCCGGCCAAGCCCAGCTCGGAGCCGTGCTAGCCACGATATTCCCTGGCCAAGCCCAGCTCAGAGCTGTGCTAGCCACGATATTCCCCGGCCAAGCCCAGCTCAGAGCCGTGCTAGCCACGATATTCCCTGGCCAAGCCCAGCTCAGAGCCGTGCTAGCCACGATATTACCCGGCCAAGCCCAGCTCGGAGCCGTGCTAGCCACGATATTCCCCGGCAAAGCCCAGCTCAGAGCCGTGCTAGCCACGATATACCCCGGCCAAGCCCAGCTCAGAGCTGTGCTAGCCACGATATTCCCCGGCCAAGCCCAGCTCAGAGCTGTGCTAGCCACGATATTCCCCGGCCAAGCCCAGCTCGGAGCCGTGCTAGCCACGATATTTCCCAGCCAAACCCAGCTCGGAGCTGTGCTAGCCACGATATTCCTCGGCCAAGCCCAGCTCGGAGCCGTGCTAGCCACGATATTTCCCAGCCAAACCCAGCTCGGAGCCGTGCTAGCCACGATATTCCTCGGCCAAGCCCAGCTCAGAGCCGTGCTAGCCACGATATTTCCCAGCCAAACCCAGCTCGGAGCCGTGCTAGCCACGATATTCCTCGGCCAAGCCCAGCTCGGAGCCGTGCTAGCCACGATATTTCCCAGCCAAACCCAGCTCGGAGCCGTGCTAGCCACGATATTCCCCGGCCAAGCCCAGCTCAGAGCCGTGCTAGCCACGATATTCCCCGGCCAAGCCCAGCTCGGAGCTGTGCTAGCCACAATTTTTCCCAGCCAAACCCAGCTCGGAGCCATGCTAGCCACGATATTCCCTGGCCAAGCCCAGCTCGGAGCCGTGCTAGCCACAATATTACCCGGTAAAGCCCAGCTCAGAGCCGTGCTAGCCACGGTATTTCCCGGCAAAGCCCAGCTCGGAGCTGCGCTAGCCACCCTTGGCTTCGATATGATCCGGCCGAGCCCAGCTCAGAGCCGTGCTAGCCATGATATTCCCCGGCCAAGCCCAGCTCGGAGCCGTGCTAGCCACGATATTACCCAGAAAAGCCCAGCTCGGAGCCGTGCTAGCCACGATATTCCCCGGCAAAGCCCAGCTCAGAGCCGTGCTAGCCACGATATTACCCAGCAAAGCCCAGTTCAGAGCCGTGCTAGCCACGATATTCCCTGGCCAAGCCCAGCTCGGAGCCGTGCTAGCCACGATATTACCCGGCCAAGCCCAGCTCAGAGCCGTGCTAGCCACGATATTCCCCGGCCAAGCCCAGCTCGGAGCCGTGCTAGCCACGATATTCCCCGGCAAAGCCCAGCTCAGAGCCGTGCTAGCCACAATATTACCCGGCCACGCCCAGTTCAGAGCCGTGCTAGCCACGATATTCCCTGGCCAAACCCAGCTCAGAGCCGTGCTAGCCACGATATTACCCGGCAAAGCCCAGCTCAGAGCCGTGCTAGCCACAATATTACCCGGCAAAGCCCAGCTTGGAGCCATGCTAGCCATGATATTCCCCGGCCAAGCCCAGGTCGGGGCCGTGCTAGCCACGATATTCCCCAGCAAAGCCCAGCTCAGAGCCGTGCTAGCCACAATATTACCCGGCCAAGCCCAGCTCGGAGCCGTGCTAGCCACGATATTTCCTGGCCAAGCCCAGCTCGGAGCCGTGCTAGCCACGATATTCCCTGGCCAAGCCCAGCTCAGAGCCGTGCTAGCCACGATATGACCCGGCCGAGCCCAGCGCAGAGCCGTGCTAGCCACGATATTCCCCGGCCAAGCCCAGCTCGGAGCCGTGCTAGCCACGATATTACCCGGCAAAGCCCAGCTCAGAGCCGTGCTAGCCACGATATTCCCCGGCAAAGCCCAGCTCGGAGCCGTGCTAGCCACGATATTCCCCGGCCAAGCCCAGCTCAGAGCTGTGCTAGCCACGATATTCCCCGGCCAAGCCCAGCTCGGAGCCGTGCTAGCCACGATATTACCCGGCAAAGCCCAGCTCAGAGCCGTGCTAGCCACGATATTACCCGGCCAAGCCCAGCTCAGAGCCGTGCTAGCCACGATATTCCCCGGCCAAGCCCAGCTCGGAGCCGTGCTAGCCACGATATTCCCTGGCCAAGCCCAGCTCGGAGCCGTGCTAGCCACGATATTACCCGGCAAAGCCCAGCTCGGAGCCGTGCTAGCCACGATATTCCCTGGCCAAGCCCAGCTCGGAGCCGTGCTAGCCACAATATTACCCAGAAAAGCCCAGCTCAGAGCCGTGCTAGCCACGCTCGGCTTCGATATTACCGGAAAATCTCAGCTTAGAGCTCTTCCGCCGATGCAAACGCTGCTCAGTCTTGAGCCTCTCGAGGAAATCCCGGCTTTGAGCTGTGCGAGCCGAGCTCAGCCCCGATCTCGAGGAAATCCCTTGAGCTGCGAGAGCAAAACTCATCCTTCATCTCTAGGAAAGACCGGGAGTCGTGTGAGCCGAGCTCAGCCTTAATCTCTAGGAAAGACCAACTTTGAGTCGTGCAAAGCCAACATCAGCCTTAATCTCTAGGAAAGACCTTGAGCTCTTCGAGCTGAGCTCATCTTTAACCTCTAGGAAAGACGTAGAGCTCTGCAAAGCCATACTCAGCCTTAATCTCTCGGAAATACTTAGAGTCGGGCGAGTAAAACCCAGCCTTAGTCTTTAGGAAAGACCTAGAGTCGTGCAAAGCCATGATCAACCTTAATCTCTCGGAAAGCCGTAGACCTGTGCGAGCAAAACAGCCTTAATCTCTAGGAAAGACCTTGAGCTCTTTGAGCTGAGCTCATCTTTAACCTCTAGGAAAGACGTAGAGCTCTGCAAAGCCAAACTCAGCCTTAATCTTCTCCAGGAAAGACCAACTTTGAGTTGTGCAAAGCCAACATCAGCCTTAATCTCTCGGAAATACTTAGAGTCGGGCGAGCAAAACTCAGCCTTAGTCTTTAGGAAAGACCTTGAGCTCTGCAAGATGAGCTCATCTTTAACCTCTAAGAAAGGCGTAGAGCTCTGCAAAGCCAAACTCAGCCTTAATCTCTAGGAAAGCCGTAGACCTGGGTGAGCAAAACTCAGCCTTAATCCTTAGGAAAGACCTAGAGTCGTGCAAAGCCAAGATCAGCCTTAATCTCTAGGAAAGCCGTAGACCTGTGCGAGCAAAATCTCTAGGAAAGACCTTGAGCTCTGCAAGATGAGCTCATCTTTAACCTCTAGGAAAGACGTAGAGCTCTGCAAAGCCGAGCTCAGCCTTAATCTCTAGAAAAAGCCTTGAGTTGTACGAGCAAAACTCAGCCTTAATCTCTAGGAAGGACCTAGAGTCATGCAAAGCCAAGATCAACCTTAATCTCTAGGAAAGCCGTAGACCTGTGCGAGCAAAACTCATCCTTAATCTCTAGGAAAGACCTAGAGTCATGCAAAGCCAAGATCAACCTTAATCTCTAGGAAAGCCGTAGACCTGTGCGAGCAAAACTCATCCTTAATCTCTAGGAAAGACCTAGAGTCGTGCAAAGCCGAGCTTAGCTTAATCTTCTCCAAGAAAGTCCAGTTTTGAGTCGTGCGAGCCAAGACCATCCTTAATCTCTAGGAAAGACCTAGAGTCGTGCAAAGCCGAGCTCAGCCTTAATCTCCAGGAAAGACCTAGAGCTCTGCGAGCCAAGATCAGCCTTAATCTCTAGAAAATTCCTTGAGCTGTGCGAGCCAAACTCAGCCTTAACCCTCCCCAGGAAATCCCTCGCGCTCTCCGAGCCCCACCCGGCTTCAAGCCCCTCTAGGAAAACCCGGCTTCAAGCTTCGCCCGCGACGCTCCGCCCGGCCTTTCTTCTAGGAAAACCGGGTTTAAAGCCGCGCTCAGCCTCCGGCACCCCGAAGCGTCTCCCCCCCCCCCAAAAAAAAAAACCCACACCCGCCCCCCGCGGGTGACCCCAAAAGCGGTGGGATAAGGACTAGGACCGAGTCTAAGCCCTCGCTTTGCAGATCCACTCACCGGCGGAGCTGTCACCGAAATAGGGGGGTGCCGGCGGTGTCCCCCCCACCCAGAATATGGGTGCGCGACGCCGTGACGTCAGAGGTGGGGAGGGGGGGGGATAGGGGCTTCGTTTTTTGGGGTGAGAAACCCGCCTGGGAGGAAATTCTCTCGCCCCGGGGAACTTCCCCTTCTGGCGGTGACCTTTTCCCCGCGCTTTCACATCGTCTTTCGGCGCCACCGCTTCCCCCCCGCCTCAACCCGGGACCTTCGGGTGCCACCGCGGCGGCGGCGGCGGGGGGGGGATGTCGATGCTGACACCCGTCCCCCCCCCCAAAAAAAAAAACCGGGGTTCTTCTCCTTCGCAGTCAAGGCCAACAGTCCCACGGTCTACCCCTTGATCTCCTGCGAGGAATGCAAGGACACGGTGACCTTCGGCTGCTTGGTCAACGATTTCTTCCCCGAACCCGCCACCGTCACGTGGGTTTCCAGCGTGGCGGGGACCAGCGAGACCTTCCCGGCCACCCCTAACGCAGAAACTTCTACAGCCTCAGCACCGAGTTCACCGTCCCCTTCAGCAGCTTGGAGGGCAACACCTTCCAGTGTAAGGTCAACCACAACGGCAACACCATCACCAAGGACATCACAGGTGAGAAGGGCAACGGGGAGGCGCTCCCGGCCTTGCGTGTTGTCTTGGTGGCCACCTAGATGGGTTGGCCTTGCTCCTGGCCCTCCACGACATCTTGGTGGCCACCTGGATGGGTTGGCGTTGTTGCTCCCGGGCTTCCGTGTTGTCTTGGTGGCCACCTAGATGGGTTGGCCTTGCTCCTGGCCATCCACGACGTCTTGGTGGCCACCTGGATGGGTTGGCGTTGTTGCTCCCGGGCTTCCATGTTGTCTTGGTGGCCACCTAGATGGGTTGGCCTTGCTCCCGGCCATCCACGACGTCTTGGTGGTCACCTGGGTGGGTTGGTGTTGTTGCTCCCAGCCCTCCACGACATCTTGGTGGCCACCTAGATGGGTTGGCCTTGCTCCCGGCCATCCACGACGTCTTGGTGGCCACCTGGATGGGTTGGCGTTGTTGCTCCCGGCCTTCCACGATATCTTGGTGGACACCCAGATGGGTCGGCCTTGGTCACAGCCTTCCACGATGTCATGGTGGCCACCTGGGTGGGTTGGTGTTGTTGCTCCCGGGCTTCCATGTTGTCTTGGTGGCCACCTGGATGGGTTGGCCTTGCTCCCAGCCCTCCACGACGTCTTGGTGGCCACCTAGATGGGTTGGCCTTGCTCCTGGCCCTCCACGACATCTTGGTGGCCACCTGTATGGGTTGGCGTTGTTGCTCCCGGGCTTCCGTGTTGTCTTGGTGGCCACCTAGATGGGTTGGCCTTGCTCCTGGCCATCCACGACGTCTTGGTGGCCACCTGGATGGGTTGGCGTTGTTGCTCCCGGCCCTCCACGACATCTTGGTGGCCACCTGGGTGGGTTGACCTTGGTCACAGCCTTCCACGATATCATGGTGGCCACCTGGATGGGTTGGCCTTGCTCCCGGCCATCCACAACATCTCGGTCAACTCTTCTCCTTGGTCTCACCACTCTGCAGAGATATGTCATGACGCTGTCCCCGTGGTCACAAAGCTCCTGAGCGACCCCAACAAGTACCAGCGCGAGGACAAGGTCCTGCTGATGTGCCTCATCGAGGGGAAGAACGCTGCCGACGCCGCGGTGCAATGGTTTATGAACCACGATGCGGCGGACCTGCACCCGGTGGACTACTCCTGTGACAAGTGCACCCAAGACAAGGCCACCTTCACGAGCCAGGTCAACGTCAGCCGGCAGAGCTGGGACCTGGGGGCCGAGTTCTCCTGCCAAGTGACCCACAGCTCGCTGAAGGAACCCAGCGTCCTCAGCATCAGCACCTTCTGCTCAGGTGAGGCCGAGGAAGACGGGGGGGGGGTGTCTCCCGGAAGGCGATGGGCGAGCGGACGTTTGAGAGGGTTGGGTGCGTTGGTCGGCTGCGGAGAAGAGCGCGGGAGGGCGGGTGGTGGGGCGGGTGGTGGGAGCGGCCTGGTTGGGTGGGTGGAGGAGGTAGAGGCGGGTGGAGGGGGGGTGCGGCTGGAGGGTGGGCGGGGGGCTGAAGGAGCTAAAGATGGAGGGGTTGATGGAGCCGTGAGATGGGCGGGTGGTTGAGGTGGATCAGGGACGGTTGAGATGGATGAGGGATGGTTGAGATGGTTTAGGGATGGTTGAGATGGTTTAGGGATGGTTGAGGTGGATGAAGGATGGTTGAGGTGGATGAAGGATGGTTGAGATGGTTGAGGGACGGTTGAGATGGTTGAGGGATGGTTGAGATGGTTGAGGGACGGTTGAGATGGTTGAGGGATGGTTGAGATGGTTGAGGGACGGTTGAGGTGGTTGAGGGATGGTTGAGATGGATGAAGGATGTTTGAGATGGATGAGGGATGGTTGAGGTGGATCAGGGACGGTTGAGATGGTTGAGGGACGGTTGAGGTGGTTGAGGGACGGTTGAGATGGTTGAGGGATGGTTGAGGTGGTTGAGGGACGGTTGAGATGGTTGAGGGATGGTTGAGGTGGTTGAGGGACGGTTGAGGTGGTTGAGGGACGGTTGAGATGGTTGAGGGATGACTGAGGTGGATGAAGGATGTTTGAGATGGATGAGGGACTGTTGAGATGGATGACGGATGGTTGAGATGGATGAGGGACTGTTGAGATGGATGAGGGATGGTTGAGGTGGATGAGGGATGGTTGAGATGGATGAGGGATGGTTGAGATGGATGAGGGATGGTTGAGGTGGATGAAGGATGGTTGAGGTGGATGAAGGATGTTTGAGATGGATGAGATGGATGAGGGATGGTTGAGATGGATGAGGGATGGTTGAGGTGGATCAGGGATGGTTGAGCTGGAGGGAGGGGTGCAGACCCAAACCCACCACCACCACCTCAACCCTCCCATCATGCCGCTGGGCACGAAGCTGCAGCACCAGGAGGGGGGGGGCGACGAAGGGCAGGGTGGGGGCGGGGCGGTGAAGGTGCCCTTTGGGGCCAAAAGGGTCGACTTTGCTTTCCGAGAGAAAAATTATTGAGGGAGTGGATGGATTGACCCAAAAAACCTTCGGAAAACGGCCGCCGTAGCGATTTTCTTGGAAATCCCCCAATTCGCTGCAAAACTCTTCCGTTTTTGGCGGGGGCGGGGCAAGAGGGGTGGGGGGGGGGCGGGGTGAAAGCGTCTCCTGCCAATCGGAGAAGCGTTTTGGGGGGGGCGGGGCGGGCGCCAAAGCTTTGCCCCCGCCCGCCCCAGCCCCCGGGGAAGGATCGGGGCGCCCTGTCGCATTTGGCGTCCGCCGAGCCCCCACGATCTCAATGCCGCTCCCCTCCCCCACCCCCCCACCTCACCCCTCCCCCCCCCCCCCTCAGACAGCAGACCCGAAGTGGAGGTCACCATCCTCCCCCCATCCTTGGAGGACCTCTACCTCAGCCAGAACGCCAGCGTCACCTGCGTGGCCACCAACCTGAAGTCTCACGAGGACGTGAAGTTCTCCTGGAGCCGGGACACGGGCAGCGCTTTGGACGTCACCTCCGGGACGGCCGAAAAACTGCAGAACGGTCTTTACCGCCTCACCAGCACCCTGAAAATCTGCGCCGACGAGTGGAACTCCGGGGAGAAGTTCACCTGCGCCGTCAACATCCCCGAGCTCGACCACCCCGTCACCAAGTCTATTAAGAAAGACATAGGTAGGCGCCCCGCCCCTTTTCGCCCGCCCCACGTCCCGGCGCGGGAGGCGACGGGGCTTTTTCCCAACACGGCGTCCACCGAGACGCTCGGTGAAAAGGGTTTCGGCAAGGGAAGAGCAGTTTGGGGCAAGTCCAAGCGGCCGGTTGGAAAAGTCGAGTCTACTGGGCTGGTCTACTGGGAGAGTCTACGGGAAGAGGCTAGTCAACTGGAAGGGTCTAGCCTACTGGAAGGGTCTAGCCTACTGGGAGAGCCAACTGAGCCAGTCTACGGGAGGAAACCAGTCTACTGGAAGGGTCTAGTCAACTGGAAGTGTCTAGTCTACTGGAAAGGTCTAGCCTACTGGAAGGGTCTAGTCTACTGGAAGGGTCTAGTCTACTGGGAGAACCAACTGAGCCAGTCTATGGGAGGAAACCAGTCTACTGGAAGGGTCTAAGTCAACTGGAAGGGTCTAGCCTACTGGAAGGGTCTAGCCTACTGGGAGAGCCAACTGAGCCAGTCTACGGGAGGAAACCAGTCTACTGGAAGGGTCTAAGTCAACTGGAAGGGTCTAGCCTACTGGGAGAGCCAACTGAGCCAGTCTACGGGAGGAAACCAGTCTACTGGAAGGGTCTAGTCAACTGGAAGGGTCTAGTCTACTGGAAAGGTCTAGCCTACTGGAAGGGTCTAGTCTACTGGAAGGGTCTAGTCTACTGGGAGAACCAACTGAGCCAGTCTATGGGAGGAAACCAGTCTACTGGAAGGGTCTAAGTCAACTGGAAGGGTCTAGCCTACTGGAAGGGTCTAGCCTACTGGGAGATCCAACTGAGTCAATCTACGGGAGGAAACCAGTCTACTGGAAGGGTCTAGTCAACTGGAAGGGTCTAGCCTACTGGGAGAGCCAACTCAGCCAGTCTACGGGAGGAAACCAGTCTACTGGAAGGGTCTAGTCAACTGGAAGTGTCTAGTCTACTGGAAAGGTCTAGCCTACTGGAAGGGTCTAGTCTACTGGAAGGGTCTAGTCTACTGGGAGAACCAACTGAGCCAGTCTATGGGAGGAAACCAGTCTACTGGAAGGGTCTAGTCAACTGGAAGGGTCTAGCCTACTGGGAGAGCCAACTCAGCCAGTCTACGGGAGGAAACCAGTCTACTGGAAGGGTCTAGTCAACTGGAAGGGTCTAGTCTACTGGAAAGGTCTAGCCTACTGGAAGGGTCTAGTCTACTGGAAGGGTCTAGTCTACTGGGAGAACCAACTGAGCCAGTCTACGGGAGGAAACCAGTCTACTGGAAGGGTCTAGTCAACTGGAAGGGTCTAGCCTACTGGGAGGGCCAGTCTACTGGAGGAAGCCAGCCCTGCGGGCGAGCTCTGTCCCTCCCACCGCCCCTGACCTTCTCTTGCGCCCACCCCGCAGACGTCTCCGTGAAGGCGCCTTCCGTCTACGTCTTCCCGCCGCCGGCTGAGGAGTTGGCCCGTCAGGAGACGGCCACCTTGACCTGTTTGGCTTTGGGCTTCCGGCCCCGGGATATCTTGGTGACCTGGACCCAGCAGGACCGTCCCGTGTCCCGCGGCAGCTTCTCCGTCTTCGGACCTCAGGAAGAAGGAGATACCTACACGGTCTACAGCAAGTTGAGCGTGCCGGCAGCCGACTGGCAACGGGGCGACTCCTTCGCCTGCGTGGTTGGCCACGACGGCATCCCCATGAACTTCGTGCAGAAGAACCTGGACAAGACCATCGGTAAACCCACCGCCGTCAACGTCTCGGTGGTCCTGGCCGACGCCGACGTCACCTGCTACGGAGCTTGAGGCGGGGCCGGGTGGGGTGGGGTGGGGGGGACACACCGCGTGGGGCTGTAATTCCGCATCCAAATAAAAACCGAACCCAAAAAAAAACCAAACCAAAAACACCGAACCGAACCCAAAACCCACCCGTATCGTGACGCGACGTGCCGACGGTTGGGGTCGTCTTCGTCCGGCGCATGCATCGCCTCTGCCCTCCCCCGCCGGCTTAATCGTAATTGGGGGGGGGGGGGAGGAAGGGAGGGGGGGGGTCTTCCTCGCTCCGTTGAGCGACGGTCGGAGGTGGCATCACCTGGGAAGGCCGAGGGGGGTGGGGGGTGGTGGGGAAACCCACCCAACGGCTCGCGGGGCGGACAATCGGCGGGACAGGAGGGAGACGTCTTGGAATCCGCCTCCTTCCTTGGCGGCAAGTGGGGAAATTCCCCAAAATAGGGGGTTTTCACCCTAAAAATCAAGCGGAGTCACCCAACGAGGAGGTTGGGAGAGGAGGGAGACTTTTTTTCTGGGGTTTGGGGCATTTTTGCGGGGGGAAATGGGTGGGGAAAAGGGCTTTTTGCTGCAGGCACCAAAAATCCTGGTTGCCCCTTCGCTCGCAGAAGGTTTTTAACAAGGATCGGGTAGAAAAATGGGTGGAAAACAGGTGGAAACGGGGTTTTTTTGCTGCTGGCACCAAAAAAACCCGGCACTGCCTTTGCTTTACAGCGAGGTGTTGGACAAAGATTGGGTAGAAAACGGGTGGAAATGGGTTTTTTTTGCTGCGTGCACCAAAAATCCTCACGGCCCCTTTGCTCGCAGCAGGTTTTGGACGAGGATTGGGTAGAAAATGGGTGGAAATGGGGTTTTCTGCTGCTTGCGCCAAAAATCCTCATGGCCCCGTTGCTTTGCAGTCGGTTTTTGGATGAGGATTGGGTAGAAAATGGGTGAAAATGGGTTTTTTTGCCGCTTGCCCCCAAAAATCCAGCATCCCCCTTTGCTTTGCAGCAAGGTTTTTCTCAAGAATTGGGTGGAAAATGGGTGAAAATGGGTTTTTTTACTGCTAGCAACAAAAAAAAGCCCCTGTTTCAGCCCATTTTCTAGCCCAATCTTT